>NW_026713857.1:0-27095 GCF_029784015.1 Lycium ferocissimum | reverse complement strand
CAGCAATATATAGTGGGATGATTAGGTCTTACACTGTACCTCTATACTTTAATTTAAACCACACCTTCCCTCCTTTAATTAACCAATCACTCCTTCTGGTCTAGTATATCCCTTCCCGACTTTTTGTGTTTCAATTATAGCCACTTGAATATCTCACCTTTACTTTGTTTATATGCATCACGTCAATTGTCACGCTTCCAGAATCTCGTCAAATTTAAAAAGTGAAATTAACGATTCAAAGTCTAATCTCACTTATTAATTATACACTTACGTGCTAGTAAAGGCGGATACAGTCTAACTTGACTCAATATTTTCAACACACAATATATATATCTCTATGTACAAAACAATTAATATTTCAACAAATATTAAATATTGTATCGGTTATTTAAAAATATCATGAGTTCATTGGTAAGAACCTCAAGATCAAAACCATCCAATTTAAATTACCAATCTACCTCTACATAGTAATTGAAGTATCTTTAAATAATTTGACAGTGTAAGAAATATTTTACTATATTAGTATATAGAAATTGAACCTGAGATGATTTTTATTTTCCAAGATTAAGCACCGACTCATTGGGAGCGCCTCGTGTTAGGTTTGGCTTTTTCCTACGCGAATCGGATTAATAAAACCCAATCCAATTTGGGACTGTGCCAATTTTGCCTAAAATTTCCTCTATATATAGGATCAATTTAGGTCTTATTTTGACAACACAAGAGTGAATTCATAAGAAATATAGAGAGAAAAACCGTGATAGAGTTAAGCGATTTTCGTTCCGTAAATTTTCTTCGTACGAAATTAATTTTAAATTATGTTCCCGATTCGTTAACCGTTGGATCGTGCTGAAATTTGAACGGGGGTTCTCAACATCCGGCTCTTCGATTTCAAATGGCGAAGATCGGATTTTGTGTCTCGTAGGTCCAGCTTTTTGAGTACGAACTCATTTTTTGGGGTGATTTCTCCTTTTCTTCGATAGTTTTGGTGCTATCTTTTATGTATTGTTGCTCCGTGCTCGCTTTTTGTTGTGTACCATTCAGAACATTATTGTAACCTTTGTTGATTAGAACGGAGCTTTAAAAATGAGGTCCCGTGACGTTTCCTCTTCACCTCGCGTCATATTTTATTGTATAGCCGATAAATGGCCGCCCGGATTTTTGTGCCAGTTTATTGTCTTCTTGGTTCAAATAGTGTGGGAAGTTTCGACTTGGGTATTTCTTCCGCTGTTACCTCATCGTGTAATTTGGTTATTGCTTGTTTCTTCCCAACAAAGTCATTATCGCTTTGGGCCAAGCCCGCACAGTTTTCCCCAAAAGGCCTCACATTATTAAGAGTATCCAACTTCTTATAAGTAGCTCCTTTTTCTTTTCAGCTACCAATGTGGTATTTTGTTCGCACACCCAACAATCTCCCCCTCGAACTAAGTTCCACGTGGCTTATTATCATACCACGGGTCAAAGATTCAACATGTCTGTGTGCCACCCACATCGTCAGAGTATTTATGGTTACCGAATCCCAAAGGGATGTGAATGCGTCTTCAAAGTTACGGGTAAATGTCATAAACCGGCTCATAGACGGGCAAAGGCACTAAGCCAGGCCCCACGCCACACTCCGCCATCTTCATACTCGTCCCGCCAAACCATTGTTCCGATACCGCTTGTTGGAATAAAACGGCCAAAGATACTCTTAACATGACGCGATATTGTTTCGCGCTGCCCCCGCATTTGCCTTTAAAAGCGCCACATCATTAAGAGTATCCAACTCCTTATAAGTAGCTCCTTTTTCTTTTCAGCTACCAATGTGGTATTTTGTTCGCACACCCAACACCTTGGTCTCTCCAATTTGTTACCCTTTCTAAATGTGGGAAGTTATTCTTTGTCCACATCATTTACAGCATATCTAAGATAATCACCATAAGCATACCACATACGTTACTGATTAGTGCTACTATTGTTGCATGTTTGGACCTTTATCAAAATCCTGTTTTACTTTTAAGACATACTGAGTTTAAAAAGCAACGGACCGAAATAAGCCAAAAAAATGAGTGTCCTTTTAAAGAAGAAAAAGAGCAGACCATCACGTGACAACCTCTTAACTTTTACATCCAATGATAACATAACATATACCAATAAATTGCCTTATGTAAGACGATATATTGTAAAGTGCCTTTTTTCTTGATCCCCCACCCCACATCATATAAAAGTGGATGTCTCTCTTTAAATCTGACATGATATAGTTAAAATTTTAGTTATATACAATTTTATAAGTCCAGTATTAGTCATCACAATCCCTTAAACTTGTTTTAAATTCCATTTATAATCTAACCAAGCCATTGCTCCTATCAAGAAATTAACACATGATAAATTATTTCAATTAGACACTTTCCGTTAATTTTGAAATTTTTTTGCGCGTATTTTGAAGTGTCTAATAAGTAGCTAAGTTAACCACATATAAAATAGGGCAAAGGTGCAAATATACCCCTCAAAGATTGCGATTTAGAGCAAATATACCCCTCGTTACAAAAGTGGTGTACATATACCCTTGCCGTTACAAAATGGTGCAAATATACCTACGGCTTACATAAAACGCGCAATATACCCTTTCTTTCACCGATTTGCATTTAAAAAAAAAAAGGTCCAGATGTGCCCACTATATGAAATCGCACGGATATGTCCGTCGTTAAAAGATGGTCTCACATATGCCCTTAACATTATTTTTTGGGTTACTCATGCCCTTGATTTAACGGAAATCCGACAAAAATATTGAGGGCGCATTTGTGCACCGCATAGCGTAGGAGCATATTTGATCCACTGAAATTCCTAAATATTATGGCAAAAAATAAAAATATGGCACAAAATATCATTAAATTCCAAAACATAAAAAACATTTGCAATTACAGTCCATGCATCCACCATTACGTTACATCTAAATTATACAACTAAAAGACTAAATGCAACTACAACTATCTTTTAAAGATTGTTTTCACAAACAAGAGCACCATTTTCCCTTTTCAAAAGATTTGTTCTACTAATGATGATATCATTTTTATTTTCAATTTGTTGATGGTCTGGATAGTTTTTTTTGGATATTTTTCGTCTTCCCAGTCCCAATATCTACAAGATAATGCATGCAACAACTGCCGCACAAAACATATACATAAAAAAAATTCATTACAGATCTGTCACCAAAAAAAAAAAAAAAATCACAAGTTATTACAGATCTACTAAATTTCTATTATGCGTGGAATTTGCAAAAGGGCCAGACCACATTGAATTTTATGTAAGACCGTATAAATGCTTAAAATGCAATATTCTCTCTATTATTGTTATCAAAGTTTCAGCATTGCGGGAGACGTTTTTTCAAATGTCATAAGTCTAATGTAAGTTATCTCTTTTTCCTTGTGATTTTTTTTGTGGCAAATCTGTAGACGTTTTTTCAGGTGTCATAAGTCTAATGCAAGTTATCTCTTTTTCCTTGTGATTTTTTTTTTGTGGCAAATCTGTAATGAATTTTTTTTATGTTTATGTCTTGTGCGGCAGTTGGTGCATGCATTATCGTGTAGATACTGGGCCTGGGAAGAGGAAATATACATGTCATCAACAAATTGAAAAATAAAAATGATATCATCATTAGTAAAACAAATCTTTTGAAAAGGGAAATGGTGCTCTTGTTTGTGAAAACAATCTTTAAAAGATGGTTGTAGTTGCATTTAATCTTTTGGTTGTATAATTTAGATGTAATGTAATGGTGGAAGCATGGATTGTAATTGCAAATGTTTTTTATGTTTTGGAATTTAATGATATTTTGTGCCATATTTTTATTTTTTGCCATAATATTTAGGAATTTCAGTGGATCAAATATGCTCCTACACTATGCGAAACTGCACAAATCTGCCCTCCAATATTTTTGTTGGGTTTCCGTTAAATCAAGGGCATTAGTAACCCAAAAATTAACATTAAGGGCATATGTGAGACCACCTTTTAACGACGGGCGTATCCGTGCAATTTCATTTAGTAGAAGGGCAGATCTGGACCTTTTCGGTATAAAAAAAAATTATTTAGGTTATTTTTTAATTAAAAAAATGTCACGTGACATAAAAAAAAGTCTAACCATTTTTTTAGTAGACATACTTTTCTAAAGCCACATAGTAATTTTTTTTCTGGTGGGTCGGGTCTGATTCGTTTTAAAAAATGGGTAGACTTAATTTTTTAAAGTCACGGAGATATTTTTTTAAAACGAACCAAACCAAACCCACCGTAAAAAAAGATTACTATGTAGCTTTAGAAAAGTATGTCTACTAAACAAAATGATTAGACTTTTTTTTTAAAGTCACGTGACATTTTTTTAATTAAAAAATAACGTAAATGTTTTTTTTTTTTTTTAAATTCCGTCAGCGAAAAGGATATATTTGCACCATTTTGTAATGATAAGGGTATATTTACACCATTTTGTAACGATAAAAAGATATACACAACACTTTTCTAAAGAGGGGTATATCTGTTGTAAATCGTAAAGTTGAGGGGTATATTTGCACCTTTGCCCTATAAAATCTGTCGTCTCCTTTTAGTATACACACCTCAATTGGAATAGGTCTGAGGTTATACGACTTATTGAGACAAATACACATAATTAAGGAAGTGACATATTTTAAGTGTTTAACTTATTTATGTAATGCATTCTTGAGAACACACATATGTTTTTCTAAAAAAAAAAATGAAATTTGAATCAAAAGTGTCTAATAAGAACAATTATGTGTTTAGATGCTCAATTAGAACATGTCTTAGTTTGAATGTCTAAACGGAATTTATTTGCAAGTTTAAGGGATTGTCTGTGTATTAAGCCTATCAGTTATATTTGCATTCTTTTTTATATCTTATTGATTCCACCTAGCATACGTTAGATATATTTTAGGTAACCTGATAATATAACAATTCTTTCACCCATTTAATATCGTTAAACTCTTAACATATATAACTGGCCAGAAGTTTTAAGTCAAGACTATTCGTTTTATAGTCCGCTTCTTAGCAATATTGGAGCCCAGACTTTCAAAAGCTATTAACATCCCTCTTCAACGAGCGAAGAGAGACTATAGAATTAAAGCATGGTGGCAGAATCCATCTCCAAGCTCCTTAATACAGCTAGTAAGCCCTTTCTCCTTTCTCTTTATTCTTGCTACTTCAACTTCTTCATACACTTTTAGAGTTCCAAAATCCAACTTGAATACGAGATTTTTCCAAGAGGATTGTAGTTTTGGACTGCATGGAACTAAGTGTACGTACATGCCAGCGAATTCTTGACGCTTGCCAGTTTTTTCACTTATATAATTATATGTATCGCAAATTTGCTAAATAACAGCTCAAATGGTTGAAGGACTTTGATTCTATTAGCAGATGCAGATCTAGGATGGGTTTCAGAGTTCAACCAACTTCATTATTTTCGGCTCTATTTATGCATACATATGCAAAATAAGTTCTTAAAAATATACATAAAATAAGATTTCGCTCGTTTTGAACCCACTGACTCTGGATCATGGATTCGCTTCTGCTCGGAAAAGGATGAGGATGAACTTCTCTTCCCAATTGAGAGAATTATTACCTCGATAACCCTGTCATTATAAAATTAAAAAAATTAAGTTATGTGATGATTTTTATTTGGATTTGATTTTCTATTGAACTTTATTCATATGTATGTCTTATGTTATTATTATTATTTTTTTTATTGTTGGTGTTAAGAAAATTTTATTTCTTTGATCTCAACTAAGTCTTTCAAGAAAATCACTTCCAAATGCATTGATGTATTCGCGCGAACAATTTAACTAGTAATTAGGTTGTCGAGAGCATAATGTTGATCACCAGTTTTTAAGACACAATTGTTACCTGGTGCTGTTGGTGGAGGTGCCAGGTATTCCGTGAAATTAGTCGAAGTGCACACAAGTTGGCCCAGACACCACGGTTATAAAAAAGAAAGACTTACTATTCCGTTCTTTTCAATTTATGTGAACCTATTTGACTGGGCACGAAGTTTAAGAAAAAAGAAAAGACTTTTGAACTTGTGGTGTAAAATAAGGTACATATATTTTATATGGCTATAGATCATTGGGAAAATAATTTTCAAATATGGAAAGAGGTTATTTCTTTTGTACGAATTAAAAACTAAATAAATCACATAAATTGAAACAGAGGGGGAGGGAGTATGTCTTTACCGAATTGGTTTTACTTTATGTCTACCGAATTGGTTTTACTTTCACATCTTTCATGAAATGTATTATGTCACCAGCACAAGTTTTTACAATAAGCAACATTTATCCGGCAGAATTCAAAAACCGATACTTACAAAAAAAGAAAAAAAAATGAAGAAGAAGAAGAAGAAATCATGGTTGTCCTGAAGAGGAATCCTCTAGTAATCATTAGTCTAGGGTGACATCATTTGTATAGTCCTCATAAAAAGGTTGCCAAATTTTCCACGATAGGAAGATGTTTCTAGTCAATGGCTGTGTATAAAAAAAAAGAAAAAAAAAAGAAAAATAAGAATTTGGGGGTGTTTGTAACAGAAAAGGATTGACACTGTAGAGACGTGATTGAAAGGTAAGCTTTTAAGAACAATTCTAGTATTGTATTATAGTTCTATCTCTTTGCCTCATAATGGATGTATCTATCACATGTTAAAATTTTAACCTAACAAGGTGATTATGTGTTCAAACCCCAAAAGAAAAAAAAAAAAAAAAAAAAAAAAAATTAGCACAATAATTATTGCTTCTGCTTCATCTTGTTGATCGAGCAATGAGAATAATAAATTACAGGATTGAATTGGTATAAATTCCTAATTTTTAGACAAAGCGAAAAAAAAAAAAAAAAAAAAAGTAATAGTGAAAGAGGAAAAAGTGAAAAAGATGTGCAAGATAGTAACAATTGAGAGGATACCACAGAAGCCAGACAAGTGAACAGACATTACCTATTCAATTTTCAAATCTAGATCTAGTAAGATGCGTAATATTGAGTTTGACACAGATTGATAGAGAAGTTAGAATGTTTGTCGACTTATTAAATTGTTCCAAAAATATGCATCTTCATATATTTATCTTTTTACTAATTAACGTCTTGTCAGAGCAAGACTATATATATTTTAATAATTCCAATTTCCAAGTACTGTCAGGAAAACAGTGTATTCACTTGTTTACAGTATCGGAGAAATTCCTACGTTTTACTCACAAAAATGTATGGAGTTACATGACTTTTTCCATTTCTTTTTAAATGAAGCTACAGATTTCCAGATTTGATTTGTTTGTTTACATTTACTGATTAACTCAACTACTGGCTTTTTTCTGCTTCTGTTTAGCTGAGTTGTTGGGCTACAAAAACAATTTGTAAAAACGTCTGAGCGCTTTTACTCAGATCTATTTATCCCTTCGAGCAGCATATTTATCTGTTTTCAGTAAAACCCAGAAAATAAATTTGAGATCTTCAGTGAAGTGGAAAAGAAAAAAGTGAAATTAGTCAGAACATTTATTTATTTTATTTCCCAAAGTGATGGAACAAATCAAACATAAATGCCAAAAGAGGTGGTTCGACAAATCAAAAGATACATACATCTAAGATCTCTAGGTGCATTAGGATCAATTAGAATAACCTAAGATTTGTGAATGGTAAACACATTACAACTTCAATTATAGAGTTCCTCTATCTCTATTTTGAACAGCCTAGTGGAAATATATAGTCCGTCACATAGGCCTTTTGTAGGGCAATGATAGAGTTCCTCCATTTTTTATTAATTTTAATAACTAGTGATGTCCTAGACCTATGAGAAAAAATCATGTGAGCATTTTTTTTATCTCTGCTGCAACTAACTTAAACCCTAGTACCCGATAATTTTTACTCACTGTATTAACTACCAGGCCATCCTCAGATGCAAGGCAATGATTGAGTTTTTGTAGAATTAAAGCATCCTGACTCTTGCAAAGTCGACTTATCATGAGACCTTATGCCCTCTTCCTAACAGATTATAATGAAAACGTTAGCCGGGGAATGTAGAATGAAGTTTCAGTTGACTGTCAGCATACATTTCCTTCTTTATAAGACAAAAGTGGTAAAAATTCATGAACAGATGAGTATTAGCAGTTTTTCATTTAACCTGAGAACTGAAAAATCAAAAAAACTACTTTGTAGAGTCTAAAACAACAGTAAAATTCATGAACACATAAATTTCTGTTCCGTTTAAGCTGTATGGAAAGTGAAGTGCATATAACCAAACAGAATCAAGTGATGACAAATAGAAATTGATGAAAATTTTAACATGGACTTCCCAAATTGGAGAATAGTTTAGTCTGCTTTATCCTAATGATTAATGAGATGATGAATTCTTCTTTTGATCAATCACAGCTATGAATTTTCCTGAATTAAAGATTGCGTGGCTGCAGCCAATGTCGCACTGCTTGTGGGAGGACGCCAGCATCATTGTTCTACTGGGATTCCTCGGAATCTTACTGCTGGATTCACTCCTATGCAAATGCAGAACGAAGTCTATGACAGTCGAGAAGTATGCTGTTGGCACAAAAGTCAGCGTTTCCTACATATTTAGCATTATCTGCACGACTATATTATTGAGCACTCATCTCATAATGCTTTTGATGCTGCAAACAAGAAATGGTGCTCACTGCCAATTCAAGTTTCCAATTCTTACATCTGAGATTCTGCAAATGACATCATGGGCAGCTTCATTTCTTGTGCTCTACAGAACTCGAAGTAGGAAATTCATCGAGTTTCCTTGGGTCCTTAGAATCTGGTGGATTTCCAGCTTCTTTCTGTCTATTGCTCGTGCGACTCTTGATGCCTATTTTGTCATCACAAGGAACGCGCATCTCGGACGTGCTGACTACTTGGATATCCTTGGTCTTATTGCATCAGCCGGTCTTCTGGTTATCTCTATTAGAGGGAAGACAGGCATAATTCCTGACATCTCAGACAGCAAAACTGAATCACTTCTAAATGGAAAGAATGAAAAAGATTCCGAAGCCAAAAGGGACAGTCCATATGGAAAAGCTAGTCTTCTCCAACTGATCACCTTCTCTTGGCTCAATCCACTATTTGAAGTTGGAGTCAAGAAGCCCCTTGACCAGGATGAAGTCCCAGATGTTGACTTCAGAGATTCTGCAAAATTTCTATCCGATTCCTTTGATGAAAGCCTGAAATATGTAGCGGAAAAGGATGGAACCACAAATCCATCTATCTATAAGGCCATTTATGTATTTGCAAGGAAGAAAGCAGCAATCAATGCCTTCTTTGCAGTTATTAGTGCAGGATCATCTTATGTTGGTCCATACCTTATAAACGACTTTGTAAACTTCCTTGGTGAAAAGAAATTTCGGGGGTTAGAAAGTGGCTATCTTATAGCACTAGCTTTTCTTGGTGCGAAAATGGTTGAGACAATAGCACAAAGGCAGTGGATATTTGGAGCTCGACAGCTAGGCCTTCGGATCAGAGCTGCTCTGATATCTCACATTTACCAAAAGGGCCTACTTTTGTCAAGTCAATCACGCCAAAGCTACACCAGCGGAGAGATAATCAATTACATGAGCGTAGATGTCCAAAGGATTACAGATTTTATATGGTACCTTAACACAATATGGATGTTACCCGTCCAGATATCATTGGCAATCTATATTTTACACATGAATCTAGGGATGGGTGCACTTGTGGCATTAGGGGCAACTATGATAGTGATGACTGGCAACATACCCCTGACAAGAACCCAAAAGGGTTATCAAACTAAGATAATGGAGTCCAAAGATGAAAGAATGAAATCCACCTCAGAGATTCTGCGAAATATGAAGACTATCAAACTTCAGGCATGGGATAGTTATTATCTGCAGAAGCTGGAAATCTTGAGGAAAGTAGAGCATAATTGGTTATGGAAAGCACTTAGATTGTCAGCCTTAACTGCTTTTATCTTCTGGGGATCGCCTACATTTATTTCTGTGGCAACTTTTTCCGGATGTGTTATGATGGGCATTCCACTAACTGCAGGGCGGGTCTTATCTGCGTTGGCTACATTTCGGATGCTTCAAGATCCTATATTCAATTTGCCAGATTTACTCAATGTGATAGCACAAGGAAAAGTTTCTGCTGATAGAATTGCTTCCTACCTGCAGGAAGAGGAGATTCAACCCGATGCAGTTGAATTTGTTCCCAAAGTTGAAACGCAATTTGGGGTTGAGATAAAGAGTGGAACATTCAGCTGGGACACAGTGTCAAGGATACCGACCCTTGATGGAATAGAATTACAAGCTAAGAGGGGAATGAAGGTGGCAATTTGTGGCAGTGTTGGATCAGGGAAGTCAAGCTTGCTCTCTTGTGTACTCGGAGAGATGCCCAAACTGTCAGGGATTGTGAAGATCAGCGGTGAAGTGGCATATGTTACTCAGTCTCCTTGGATACTTACTGGAAATATCAAGGAGAATATTCTATTTGGAAAACCTTATGACAGCGTCAAGTATGACAGAACAGTTGAAGCATGTGCGCTGAGAAAAGATTTTGAACTATTCCCTGCTGGTGATCTTACAGAAATAGGAGAAAGAGGGATAAATATGAGCGGGGGTCAAAAGCAGAGAATACAAATTGCTCGTGCGGTTTATCAAGATGCTGATATATATCTTCTTGATGACCCCTTCAGTGCTGTCGATGCTCACACAGGCACACACCTCTTTCAGGTGCGTTTTTCAGCATGTCTATAATAGAGTAATTCTAGCGTTGGTTTTTCAAATCTCACCATCCATCAGGTATGAGATAACATTATGGTATTTAAGTATTATATTTAAATTTTTTGCATCGTGCAGGAGTGCTTGATGAGGGTTCTCAAGGGCAAGACAATACTTTATGTTACACACCAAGTTGAGTTTCTTCCTGCAGCAGATCTCATTCTGGTATGCAGAAAAACAGAGTTTCAATTTATTCCACTGATGCAGCCATCATTTAACTGATAAAAACATCTGAATAATCTGTGAATCCAAGCATCACCCTCATAAAACAATGATCTCCCTATACAGTGACTTTGAGGATGATTCAGATAATAGAAATTAGCAACTCTTTAGTATATTCCATTGTTTACATGAACACATCAAAGTCCTTCCATAATTGGATTTTATACTCGAAAAAACCTAGTAATTCTAGGAAAGTGGGCTTTTTAGGTATAAGTCTAGCTCCAAGAAAAATTGGAACAGGATTCTAATAGGATCCCCTCCCTCCCTGCCTTCGAAATCAGATGTGAAAGTTTCATTTCATCCAGCTCAAGAAGGTACACAAATTACGGGAAGGAGTTCTCTAGGAAATTCCAAAATAGAAAGGTCTACTCCTTGCTCAAGCGTATACATGTTGCACAGTTCAAAACAAGCTAGAATTTGTTAAAACTTCCCAAATATTTGGAGGTTTCCTATTCAGGATAGGATCATTTTAAACATTAATAGGGAGATTTTTAAAGAAAATACTTCATGCCTCATTAAATTTCCATAAATTTGACCAACATTCAAAACTCTAAGTTGCACAAAATTTATTCGAGTCTAACTCCTAACTATCAACAGGTTATGCAAAATGGAAGAATTGCCCAAGCTGGTACTTTTGAAGAACTATTGAAACAGCAAATTGGATTCGAACTTCTAGTTGGAGCACACAACCAGGCTTTAGAATCAATTTTAACAGTTGAAAGCTCAAGTCGAGTATCTGAACATGCAGTTTCTGATGTTGAGCTTGAAACAGATAGTAACGTAGATGCAGAATTTCCACACACTAAGCAGGATTCAGAACACAATCTCTGCATAGAGATAACAGAAAAGGATGGCAGACTTGTGCAGGATGAGGAGAGAGAAAAAGGGAGCATTGGAAAGGATGTTTACCTTTCTTACTTGACCATTGTGAAAGGTGGTGCCTTTGTTCCAATAATTCTTCTAGCGCAATCATCATTTCAAGTGCTTCAGATAGCCAGCAACTACTGGATGGCATGGTCATGTCCCACAGGTGATGCAGCACCAATAGCTGAGAAGATGAACTTCATACTTTCTGTTTATGTGCTTCTCTCTGTTGGAAGTTCTCTTTGCGTGCTAGTCCGGTCATCATTTGTGGCTATAACAGGCCTTCGAACAGCAGAAAAGCTCTTTAGCAACATGCTGCACAGCATCCTTCGTGCTCCTATGTCATTCTTCGACTCTACTCCTACTGGAAGAATCTTAAATCGCGTAAGTAACTCAAAGTTAGCTGATTGGCTTTGAACATGAGTACAGCATATCAGCTGCAATTTACTTCCCTTAATCTGAATCAGATGTGTGGATTTAGCTAAGTACTTATAACACGTAGCAGCAATAGTTGGTTGTTTTTCTTATCCTGCATATACACGGATAGGTAGATAGATCCCTGGTAAATGTTAAAAAGAAATATATAGGAAGAAACCAGGCATTATAACAGCAATAAGTCGGACGAACGTATTTGTGATAAGCTAAGTAATGGAATATTAGCCATATATCATAACTGCATAAAGCAAATTTGCGTCTTCCAGTGTAAAGTCATGTGGCATCTGAATTTGTCTTCTCAATCAACTGTAACTCACAAGTTAATTAGAAAAAGATAGTCAAGATGAAAACGTGACAAAAGCAAATTGGTCTAATTCTTGCCATAACCTCCAGAACTTAAGGCTGAAATGCAGTTGATTCATTAATGCAATCCTATTGGATCAATCATTAAGACATCTTATAACATGAACAGGTATCGACAGACCAAAGTGTTCTAGACTTGGAAATGGCAAACAAGTTGGGTTGGTGTGCTTTCTCCATTATTCAGCTTCTTGGGACAGTTGCAGTCATGTCGCAGGTCGCATGGGAAGTATTTGTCATCTTTATTCCAGTAACAGCAGTCTGCATTTGGTACCAGGTAAGTAAGCTGTACATGTTTACTTAAAAAAGAAGTTGCTGTCTCATTTGGGCAAAGTACTCTAGTGGTCCAATTAGGGGAGGCTGATACAGTGATAAAACCAAGTTTGTTGCTGCAATAAGCAGTTCTCATTTAGCTACCTTGTAAAAGAGTTTCTGCATACATCAGTAAGAGAAGTTTGGAGAATATTGCTAAAATTATTTTTTAAAGATCAAAGGATCAACAAACTCTATGCTTCTTTAAGATTCCAAAGATTTTCTTTCTAATTTTTGTAAAATGTAATTTAAAGATATTATTGTAAAAATGACAGCAATACTACATACCAACTGCAAGGGAGCTTGCTCGTTTATCTGGAGTTCAACGAGCTCCGATCCTCCATCACTTTGCAGAATCACTGGCAGGAGCAGCAACAATTCGTGCTTTCAACCAAAAAGATCGCTTTGGTCAAGCAAACCTTTGTCTCATAGATGGTCATTCAAGGCCATGGTTTCACAATGTATCAGCAATGGAATGGCTCTCGTTTAGACTGAATCAGCTATCTAATTTTGTTTTTGCCTTCTCCCTTGTTCTGCTAGTCACACTCCCCGAAGGAATTATAAATCCAAGTAAGCATCAGAAATTACTTGTCTTTATGT
The DNA here is from genome assembly GCF_029784015.1 of Lycium ferocissimum. Lineage (NCBI taxonomy): Eukaryota > Viridiplantae > Streptophyta > Magnoliopsida > Solanales > Solanaceae > Lycium > Lycium ferocissimum. The sequence continues at coordinate 13,551 of NW_026713857.1, read as the reverse complement.
TGTTATGTAGAGCAAAGGTACGAATTAAAGATGACAAAATCATGATATCTAACCAAAGTTTCTTTAGTCACTTTCTTTTTGCTGATGTGGTGGTGGTGGAACAGGTTTTAAGAACTTTAATTTCATAAAAGAAATCAAAGGAGGAAATTGATGTTGCTTTATATTCTTACAGGCATTGCAGGATTAGCAGTAACATATGGGATCAATTTGAACATTTTACAAGCTTCAGTAATATGGAATATTTGCAATGCTGAAAACAAAATGATATCTGTTGAAAGGATTCTCCAGTACTCGAACCTTGCCAGTGAAGCACCTCTTGTGATAGAAAATAGCAGACCATCAAGCACTTGGCCAGAAACTGGAACAATTTCCTTTGAAAATTTGCAGGTAAAGACAGTGCTCATAGCTTAGATAAAACCAGACTAGATTATGAGGTTTGCAATAACGCAGTAGGATATCATCCAATAGTGACAGATGTTAAAGATGCTAGACAGTTGAAAACTCTGAAAAGCTTTCAGAAAATCCTGTACAATTTTTGTGGTTCTAATATGTCTGCATATTCCTTTAATGATCATGATGCAAGGAATAAAGCTGTTTTTACCCAAAAACTCGCAGGAATATTGTATACTACTTGTTTACATAATGTTTTAGCTTGATTGCTTAAAATTTCCACTCACTGATATTATCACCATACCTCTATCTGCAGATACGTTATGCTGAACACCTCCCTTCTGTTCTGAAAAACGTCACATGCACATTGTCAGGAAGTAAGAAAGTCGGTGTTGTGGGCAGAACAGGAAGTGGTAAATCAACCCTCATTCAGGCCCTTTTCCGGATCATAGAACCCAGAGAAGGAAGCATTATCATCGATGATATAGACATCTGCAAGATAGGTCTTCACGATTTGAGGTCAAGGCTTAGTATTATTCCTCAGGATCCAACAATGTTCGAGGGAACAGTTAGAGGAAACCTTGATCCACTAACACAGCACTCTGATACCGAAATCTGGGAGGTACTTATTGCACTGAGTACGGCAAAAACAATTATTCAGAAAAGTCCATTTAGATTCACATAGTGGCTTATAAGTCAACATCTTTCAATGGTAACAAGCCAAAAGAACAAAAAGCGTGTTAACCCTCTGATAGATCTTTCACTTGTTTTGCAAGTCTAAATGATTGGAACATAAACATTAACCAATATTTGTGATCCAGTCAAGGAAAGAGTTGAAATTAGCTTAAGTATTAGTGATTTGGATAGTGAATAATGTGGTCACATCTTCTTTTGTCAGGCTCTCGACAAATGCCAACTTGGTGATATAATACGTGCAAAGCCAGAAAAGCTAGAATCTACAGGTTAGACTAAAAATTTCTTGATAAAAAGCAATGCCATATTTCCTTGTTGAAACCTACTAATGTGGTCAGTTTCACAGTGGTTGAAAATGGAGAAAACTGGAGCGTTGGTCAAAGGCAGCTTTTCTGTCTTGGAAGAGCCTTGCTAAAGAAAAGCAGCATTCTTGTTCTGGATGAAGCAACAGCATCAGTTGATGCTGCAACTGATGCAGTGTTACAAAAGATTATCAGTCAAGAGTTCAGAAATCGAACAGTTGTCACAATAGCTCACAGAATCCACACAGTCATTGATAGTGATCTTGTCTTAGTCTTGAATGAAGGTAAAATTTTAATATATCTATATCTCTACATCCTATTGAATAAGCTGCTAATTTTTTTAACTGTGTGAATTCCTTCACTTGTCGTTGAACAGGAAGAATAGCCGAATATGACACACCAGCAAAGCTATTGGAAAGAGAGGATTCTTTCTTCTCAAAATTGATAAAGGAGTATTCAGTGAGATCCAAAAGTTTTATAAGCTAAATTATAGACTTAATCTTGCTTCCTACATTTTGGAACAAATTTCCGCAGGCATCAGTAGAAGAAAGAAATGATATTGGAAAGCTAAAGCTTTTATAAAAGCTGAAAAAGTTCTACATCAGCCTCAGCTGCTAGCCCACTGCACAGATCAACTATGCAACTTGACCATGCTTTTGCTGCATTTTTATCACTATTCATAGTTCGTTGAAAATTTTGTAAGCTTAGTTCAGTATGGTGAAGAAACTGAACCCAAAATAAAGAATGCACACCCCTAGCATTAAAGTTCTGTAATATTTTGTAGAACATGAATCACTTTCGTTTTCAAAATTACCAATAATTATGTGTAATCACAGCTGCAGTTTGAGAGGTTATTTGGCGGTGCAGATAAAAACCTTCCAAATTCCCAGGGGTAACTAGTTATCTGAGGGCAGCAAAGGTAACAAATGAAAAGTGTAAGTTCAATAAGCTGCCAATTGTTTGATATTTATGTATATTCTCAACTCAGAATAAAACCTGTCAAACTACCACACCAGAAAAAGAAACTTGCTAGAAGCAACTATTAAGTTTCATGTTCCAAGAGGCTGGTTGAGCATTGACGCATAAGAGTAACAACCTGGAGATTCCATATCCAAATCTCAACTACAACACTCAATATGAGGCCATATATTCTAGCCTTGATGGTAGGTTTACTCGACACATTTGATTGTGGGTTGTGACAGATTACCCGGTGCATTAATCGAGGTGCGTCCAAGCTATACACCGTCACGTTTATAAGAAACGGTTCATTTGCACCCAAGGGTGTGGCCTAATGGTCAATAAAGTGGGAGGAGAACCATGAGGTCTCAGGTTCAAATCCCAACAGAGACAAAAACACTAGGTGAATTTCTTCCCATTTGTCTGAGCCTTGGTGCACAGAGCTACCTGTTGCTAGTGGGAGGTAGCATGTATCCTGTGGAATTAGTTGAGGTGCGCGCGGCTTGGACACCGTCGGTTATAGAAAAAATAAAGTTCATTTACTCCATAGACTGATAAAGAAGCATAGTGTTTGAGCAATGGATCCATGAAAAAAGATCTTCCCACCTCATGCTTCCCACTTACCCCAAGTAACGCTAGTTAAATTTTCCAGTCTCAAAAAGGAGAGAAGAAAAAGGCCCAGATATTTTCAACATTTAGCATAGAACAAACAACAAGATATTATGGCTCTTTCATTGCCACAGTAATTCAGCCCAAGAACCTTTAAGCGCGAACCAATACACAGAGATACAGATTAAAAAGTGATGCATTTGAAGATGGGGACCACTTGTATAGACCAATTCTAGTACTAAAAAGTGTCATGATTGAAGAAATTCATGTGCCCCAAAAAAGGTTTTGTTTTCTGTGTAGAAATTGTACTGCAAGTTACAAGAACACTGAGGAATAATCAAGTCTTACCTGAATACACTATCCAAAGGTTCTTACAACAGGTGAACTATACAAGGACTAGCTCCGCCAGGCTTCGACATGAAAGTTGAAAATGCTAATGTGGTAACATCGTGGGTATAAGTTGACTATCCAAATGTGATGACGTTTCTGGTTAACCAACAACAATATATACAGTAAAATCCCATAAAGTGGAGTCTGAATCTCATAAAGTGGAGTCCGAAGAGAGTAAAGTGTACGCAGATCTTACCTTTGATTTTTTTAATAAAACCTCAGCATAAGGACAAAAAGCGCAAAAAAATAAATAACGGAAGCGAATATGCCATGACAGAATACTATACAAGCATCGGCAGTATATTTGTAGCATGTGCCAAGTAAGAGGGAAAACATGTCATTTGGAGGTTTCAACTCGTGACCCTTCTGCTTAAGTGAGTGGAGAATTTGCAATTCACGAGGGACAAAATTGCATCTTTTTTGTAAAGGTTATGTCAACCTGCCTGCACTGATAGCCATTGGCAGCGAAAGTAGTGATTGTCTGTAATTATAGGGCTTAGGACTAAATTAATTTTTATTTTTAAAATACATTAAGAATTATTTCACTCATGTTTATACATTAACCATCAAAAGAAACCCTCATACATTAAGGACCATTTTGTGTCAAGAACGGAGAAAACACGAAACAAATTGAAGAATGATTGTCTCAATTACTTGATTCAAATACATCATAATACATTAGTGTTTATATACAAGAGCTGTAAGATATTAAAGGAAGTTAAATATTATACCTTAAGGGTGTGTTCGGTATAGAGGAAAACATTTTCCAGAAAATATTTTTCAATTTTCTCATGTTCCTTTGTTCAAAAATTTTGGAAAATATTTTCCTCAAAATTGGAAAAAATAACTTCTCTAATAAAAGTAGGGAAAACAAGTTCACAAGTTCATTCCATCACCCACCCAACCCAATCCCAACCACCAAACCTCAATCACTCCCAACCCCCACCCCCCGCCCCTCCCGCCCAAAAATAATTTTTTTTAGAAAAAAAGTTTTGACATTATTTTTGATTTTTTGCACCACCGCACCCAAACCCCGCACCCGCACCCTCGCCCCCCCCCCTCCCCCAGGGAATTTTTTTTTTTTTTTTGAAAAAATAAGTTTTGACTTTTTTTTTTTGCACCCCACCCCATTCCCCCCCCCCCCCCACCCCGCACCCCAACCCCTCACCCCTACCCCCCCCCCCCGCGCAAAAAGAGTTAATATTTTTGAAAAGAAAGTTTTGACATTTTTTTTGGTTTTTTGCACCCCCAACCCCCACCCCTCACCCTACCCCCCAGGCCCCCCCCCTAAAAAAATATTTTTTTTAAAAAAAAGTTTTGACATTTGTTTTGGTTTTTTGCAACCCCCCCCCCCCCCAAACAAAAAGTTGACAATTATAAAAATTGAATGTTTGCGTGGTTAAAAATTAAAATTTTTGGAAGGGGTGATGGGGTATTTTTGTGGGGGGGGGGGGGGTGTGTAGTGAAAAGGTTTTTTTTGGGGTAGGGGTTGTCTAGGGGTGCAGAAACCTTCAAAAGACAATAAAAAACTTCAAAAAAAATGTTGGGGTTGGGGAGGGGTGGTGTTGGTGTGGTATGGGTTCCACGCGAAGGGAGGGGGTGATGGGGGGATGTGATCGTGTAGAAAATTCAAAAAAAAATTAAAAACTTCAAAAAACATGTTGTGGGAGGGGGTGGGTGGGTGGGAGTAGGGTGCGGGGGAGGGGGGGTGTATGGGTTACGGGAGTGGTTGGGGGTGGTGTATGGGTTACGGGAGTGGTTGGGGGTGGTGTATGGGTTACGGGAGTGGTTGGGGGTGGTGTATGGGTTACGGGAGTGGTTGGGGGCGGGGGTGCAAAAAAAAAATGGAGGGGTGGGGGCGTAGGCGTGGGTGGATGGGTAGGAGTGGGGTGTGGGTGGGGGTGGTGGGTATGGGGTTGGGTTGGAGTTGGTGAGGGTTGGGGTGGGGGTTTAAAAAATAAAAAAAAATCAAAAGAATTTTTTTTGGAGGGGGTGGGGGTGGGGGCGTAGGTGGGTGCGTGGGAGTGGGGTGTGGGTGGGGTTGGGGGTATGGGGTTGGGTTGGAGTTGGTGAGGCTTGGATGAGTATTTTCCGAAAAACGTTTTCTATCAACCAAACGAACATGAGAAAATAAGTAAGAAATTCACTTATTTTCAAGGAAAACATTTTCCTTGGAAAACATTTTCCTCCATGTCGAACACACCCTAAATGTAAATCCTACAAATTATTCTTCATAATATTTTACAACTAATGCTACATAATATTCTACAGTAAATGTAGAATATCCCTAATTATATTTATATATCTAGAGTATCTCTAACATATATACCATATCGAGAATATCTTAATGTTGATCCTATAAGATATTCTACGATTTGTCCATCATGCTAACATCCCCCCTCAAATGATGCCAACAAAGTCTTGCCCTTTTATAGAGCCTCCGAACGATCCCGATCTAGTTCAAATATGGATTGTACGTAAGCATGTCAGTCCGTAAATACCCATATTGCTATATCAAATTTTTGAACCCAAAAAGGCAATCTCGAGCCCCGAAGGTCAAGACTGTAATTCATCCCCAAAATCGGTTTACCCATAGCTATTCAAAAGAGTCTAAATCCAGAAAATGACTCAAATCTGACTTCAATTCAACTTCAAATTTGAAGATTTACATAATTTCAACTTAGGGCTTCACATCCCAATTTTCCAACCCATAACATGATTTCAATCCCACAAGGATCTAAGATAGAATTGTAAAAGGGAGGTTAGAATCTTACCCCCCTCGACGAATCTTGAAAAACCCTTCGAAAATCTCCCTAAATCGAGATCTCTAGATCAAGATATGAAATAAAATGTCCAAGTTCGAATTGGCGGGGAATTTATTTTCTGCCCAGCAGAACCCACTTGTGCGATCGCGCGACCCAGCATCGCAATCGCGGGCCACTGGAATTTCCTCCTTCGCAATTGCAACCTGGGGCATCGCAATTGCAATGACTAAGCTCCAAAGCTCGCGACTGCCATATTTTTCTAGTGTCCTCCAAACTCAGAATCGACACCCCAAACACATCCGGAACCACCCGGACACAAGTCAAATAGTTATATCAGTCATAGATATGCTACGAGCCAGCTCGCGCACTTAAAACACCCAAACGGGATCGTCTTCACCCAATGTGGACCATGGTCAACTCCATTTCATCAAAAAGCTAATTTCTCATTCGATTGTCCAAATCTAACTCGAGCCGTTCTGATTATCAAACTAAGTCATAAATCATGATCCAAACCTAACGGAAGTATCCAAACTTGCATGCAGATTCATTAATGATACGATTCGAGTTGGGAGAAACCCGGAATCAAACAACAAACACAGAAATTAAATATAGTGAGAAATCAATAGACAAGAATGAAAAAATAAGAGATGAGAATAGAAGAAAGAAAGGATTGATTCAACTACAAATTGTAATTAATCAAAAAACCAAAAGATGAAGCAATCCAATGGGGAAGGGAACCTGAACTCATACATGGAGAATCTAATCCTATATTACCCAAGAGATGATCAAGGTAAAGATTTAAGGGAATCCACCCTAATCCAAACACTATCTAATCCTAGCTAACCTAACTTCATACAAGGAGACTACTCTCAAAAGAGTTTCTTCAATGTTGATACGCTCAAATTACACCTATTAGTGGTGTAAAGCGGACATTGTCAAATTTAGTAACCCAAACTAGGTTGGGTCGAATCCCACAGGGAATATGGAGAGGAAAGGGTACTAATTGTATGCGATACTGGTCTTTAAAGGCTTTAATCCTATTCCGAATAATTTGGAATATTTGCTTTGTAATATAAACTAATACTTTAACTTGAATTGTAATTAATGAGAGAGAGAGAGACTAAGGTTGTGTTCCCCATTTTGATTAGATATTATGTTCGAGGTTTCAATGTGATATACTTAAATGGTTGTTCTAAGGATTTGCACTCGATCTCTTAAAGACTTCCTAATGTTTCCCAACAGTTAGGCCGTATTTCCTCTTTATGATTTTTCCAAATACAAAAGAGTTGATACCGAAGAACGATCAATAATGCCTATTTAGACTTGTTCTTGTTCCTAAGTTAGTCTATTAAATGAGGGTTAACGCCCCGAGTCATTGTTATTCAATCTTACCAATGCTAACTCACTTTCCCAAGAAAAGTTAGAATAATGACTTAGGCTAATGCTTGCAATCATTACCCAACACTAAAACGCAAAGATTGAATAAACACCAACAACCATTATGCATATATCAATAGTATAAACCCATTCACATAATACCCATCATAGGTTCCACAACCTTAGAATTAAAATTAGCTACTCATACTTTTGTTCAACAAAGAAAGCTCAAAAGATGACATAATGTACTTACAATAGTAATCAATGTGAACTAAGGATGATATTGAGGCCTTAAATGCTCCTCACAAAATATTTAATGCTAAGAGTTAATGTTCTAGAGTGAATGAATAAATGGCTGAAAAACCTAAACTTAACTATTTATAGGACCAAAAATCGCGCCAAAGTTCTGGACAAAAACACCCTTCGCGACATTGTTACGGACCGTAACATGTGTTACGGTCCGTCCTTTTGTTTCGTCCTTTGTCAGCTTGCTATTTAGGTTAACCGTTATGGCGTCTTTCGACGGACCGTAACACAAGTTACGGTCTATATCTTCCAGCGGATCTCGGCTTCAGTCTTCAGTGGACAATGCATTACACCCCACGTTACGGCCCGTAATTCCTTCTGAGCCGTCACATTGATAATCCGTCAGCATGTTTCTGGAATTTCCTCTCAGGTTACGGATCACGTTACGGTCTGTCAATTGAGTTACAGACCGTCCTTTAGCTCCAAGTTGTCCGTTTTTTAGTAATTTTGGACATTTTCGTTCCTTAGTCAACCAACCCTACAAAACATCAAAATAACATAAGAAATGATATAAAAACAATTAAAAACAAGTAAAACTTCTAGTAAAGAGACATCAATGTGCCAAAATTCACGGCATATCAATGACCCCAACTTAAGCCTTTGCTTGTCCTCAAGCAACGACAACAAGACTCACTACTAACACACGACATCTAGCAAACCACGAATGCCTACGGTGGTTTTAGCGCGTACTTCTAGCATATATTCCTCAATCCAAGACAAATATTGGGCTCTTATCAATGTCCTATTTGTGACACAAGACGCACATTTCAAAACAATTTCAATTCACTATGCAGCCTCAATTAATGACATAATCATAATATGGGAATCTCCATGCACATAAACCTCAATTTTCGGAAGGTCAGTCAATTCGCAATCTACAGTCCTTATGCCCTCACATAGACAAAAGAGTGTCCCAACACACATATTCACAAGATAATAGGGACAAGTGACTAAAGAGAATAGAAAGACACTCACACTCACAAAGAAATTTGCATATCATACTTGCACATACCATAGGCTTGCCTTTATTTTCAATGCCTTCAACTTTGAACAGTTCGATTGTGATCACATTAGGAATTTTGTGGCTTGTAATGTAGGCTTAGGGACGGGTAGGATAGATATTTGGATCATGGTGACTCACCTTCCTTGACACTACACTTGACTTCATTCACCTTTCTTTCTTTTATTGTTGACTCTTTGCTTAGCTCCGTGGATTTATTCCACGACTTATTAACTTTCTTTTGAGAAGATTTTCGAGAAAGTTTATTCTCTCTTTTTTTTTCTTTTTTTTTTTAATATATATATATATATATATATATATATATATTCTAACCACACCGAATCATGCCTTTGCATTACTGCGATACCCCCGACTCGTACTTTTGGGCTCGTTCTCCGCGTCTTTCATTATACTTTGACTTAGAGCAGCCTCTTTTATCATTCTTTAGTGTCGGAGGGACTTGGTGCCAAATGGGATTATTCACGAAGGGATGTAGGTTAGTTAACGGCTAATCAAAGAAAAAGTCTATAGGCTCAAAATGGAGACTTCAGGGATCATTTTACGTACGAGGTTAGGCTCATTTAAGATAAACGAGGCTTTGGAGTCAATACAAAGAAAGCCTAAGATCGCTACGCCAAGCTTTCCTTAGAATTCCCGCACGACAGCCGGAGCAAGTTCTAGATTACAAGCATTATACCTGGAAATGGAAACTAAGAACTCACAACGATGGCATAAAGTTGTTTTACTTGCTACGACTTGACTTAGTTTGAAAATTGCACACACATGGACACCCTTTATTTGCAATGTCACACACAGGACACCCTTTATTTGCAATGTCATTAAAAGAACCATACATGTCAATATAAACAACCCATTCTTGATGTACATCACAAATTTTTTGGAGGGACATCATTGACTTGTAAAACACTTTTATATATGCTAGAAACCACGGACCACCACCACTTAAGTCATCCTTACTTTACTTTAACTAAACAGCCTAAACATGCCAGGTTCAACATAAATAAAATCCCTTGGGAAAAGAACACATGGCAAAAAATAGTCGAGGAGCGTCCTGAACACATATTTAATACCACAATTTAAAAACAAAAACAATCTTCAGACCAAAACAGGTATAAAATAGGTCCTAAACACATACTTCATACTAATACAACGAAAACAAAAAAAAAATGTTCAAACCAAAACAAATACCCTACGCACTGACTTAGAAACATCGTGTCCTCGATGCGTCTCTTATAATCAAAAAACGAGATGTAGGGCCTCCACTGAAGCACGCTAGGCGCTTGGATGTTGCATCATCATGAGGTTGGATAACCCGAAGTAAGGTGCAATGGTGGTGTGCTCGGTAGTGGGCGTCGTATCGAGCTCGCGATAATAGCGATCCACAGCTTGAGTACGTGGAGCGAAGTATGGTGGCGGTTGAATAAGATAGGCTGAGCTAGAAGTCGCTCCGGTGGTGTCAGAACTCAACCGGGACTCACGTCCGATCTTCTTTAGTGTTTGCCGCTCATCCTCCTCATTTTGAGGGCGCATGGCATCAAAAGGATCAGTAGTCTTGAGAATGGTATCAAGGTTTGCATCCTTATTCTCAACTCTCTTGCGCTTCCCCTTAGCCGAGAAGTGGGTATCCTCCTCTAACTCCTCCTCATGCTCCTCATCGACTGCTTCCTCAATATTATCATCGCTAAGTAAACTCTCAACCGGCTGATACAAGCTCTGTACGGCTGTTGCACCTTGAGCGTAAGGTCACGGTCGATCTGACGATAACTACATGTGCCTTCAATTTTTGTACATCATCCTTTAGTGTCTGCAACTCACTCCGAACAATTCCCAACTCCACAACGGGGTGTGTCTTAGTCGGCTACGTAATTACGTTTTAATACCGTCGGTCCGAAATGGATGCGCGGGTGGTAAATCGACGGTCTTATCTTTGATCGGCTTCAAAGAAGGCTTGCATCGATAGCTTTTTTTGTATACAACTAGCTCTATCATGATGCGCGGCTTGCCTATACGATTTCTGTGCGCACGGGACCAACGCCTAAAGTTTTCTGCGAGAATCATCTTCACTCATGGCTACGTGGGACTCCCGGTATGGGCTGAGCCGGTGCCGGACTAGCTCCAGTGGAAGAGGTGGGACCACTCGAAGTAGGTGGGGCTGAAGCCGGCATGGGATGTGGAGCAGGGTCAGTAGGTGGAGCATCGAGTACGTGAGGTGGCTCCCGCGTCGGTAGCCTCAGCACCCATAATAGCTAATGGCAGAACATTTGATCTAGTTCGACGTCGGGGCGGATCGGAACATGAAGGCGGATGGCATCGTACCCTAGCCCAACATTTCATCTCGGCTCTGTGTGATGTCATAGACACTCTTGGCAAGCAAGCTGTGATCAATAAGGGGGAGGGGTTCTGGTTCCGCTTGCAAGCATAAGAATGTGAGCAAACAAGGATAAACCAGGGAAGTGGCTGGCCGTGGGGCTCGCTCTTGCATATCTGTAGCTATCACTCTCACGATGTTGACCTTATACTTTGACATAAGAGCATCCACAAGCATTTCTCAGTCCGGAGTCAAGTAATTGTACGCGTGTAGGGGCGGATGCGGGCCCGAACAACGTACTTTAAACTTTACCTCAGGTGTGAGGGTGCATTTCCAAATCCTTGTGTTGGCCGTCAACTTTGGCACTATTTCCCATTACGGATGCTGCCCGGTTGCAATCAACGGAGGCTACCCATTTTCTTCTTGAGAGTGTCTCTTTTTGTGGAAAAATTTTTAGGGGCTCCCCTTTTTTCCAAAAAGGGGGTAAACAAAAACTTTAGCTTTTTATTGATGGGTTCCAGGGGATATCAATCTTCCTTTTTTGCTTTTTACCCCCATTCTGGGCCCCCGGTAGTTTTTCTTCCCTTTTTTTGCCTTTTAATCGACCCCCTAAAAATAAAATTCCAAAACAAAACCCGGGGTGTGGAAACCCCTGGGTTTTTAAAAACTCCAAATTAAAGGGGGCGGAAAAGGGGTTTCCCGATTTTTTGGGTTTCCCGTGAGGCCAAAATTTATGTTGTTCCCCTTGAAAAACTTCTCTTGGGTCTTGCCCCCCTTTTCCTTCCCCTTTAACCCCTTTGTTGTAAAAAACTTTAACCCTCCAAAAAACCCCAAGGTCCTGCCAAAAAGCCACCTCGGGGTTTTGAAACCCCCCAAAACCCCTTCTCGCTCCTCCAGGTTGGGGTTTGTTTAAGATAGGGTTGTGGCCGGTGTGGTGGTGTGACAGCCTCTCTGGGTCTACTATGGCTCAATGAACTAGAAGAGCCCTCCTCATCAGACGAGGAAGAACCATCGTGAAGCCGGCCTGCTAGGTGCAGCGGGTTTCTTTTTATCCCTTATTTCTTTAGGCCGATCTTCATTGCGCAACCATGAGGTTACTTTGCTGGCATCGCGACCTTTTCCTCTGCCGGCAACTTTGGGTGCAACCCTTTTTCCTTGCCTTTGGTTACCCATACCTGTTTAAGGGTAAAGTTAGCTATGATACACAATAAGCTCATGTTTTTTTTTTCAATTTATCATGAAAGAAATTACAACATGTTATGTACAAAACTCATTTTCTGATGCTCAGGACTCAATTTAGAACAGGGACCGTAACACGTTCGACGGACCGTCGAACTACGTTACGGGCCGTAACTCCAACCGTAACTCATTTTTCATTTATAACACATGGACTGTAACACGTTCGATGGACCGTCAAACGTGTTACAGTCCGTAACACCTTACCATAACACCGTCCAATTTCCCAGAGTGTTAAGGGGAGATTAGTCGATGTTACGGTATGCTGTTACGGCCCATCAAATGTGATACGGTCCGTAACATCTCACCGTAACTTGATCCAAATTTCTAGATTGTTTTGAGGGAAATCAGGGGTATTACGGTGTGGTATTATGGTCCGTAACACGTGTTACGGTCCGTAATGCTGGGCGTCCAGCACAATACCATTTGAATTCAACACTTAGCCAAAAACTTCGTTTAAGCGCGTGGCCTAGATTTTCAACCTTACGATCCTTGGGTTATGGTGAAAAACACCAGTTGACACCCTTACGCACCTCGGGTTTTCCGAGACTTCTTAGATTTTCTCAAATTCTTCTTTCAAACATTTTATCGAACGGTTGGCGGGCAAATGTTACTTATAATTTTGTTTTCAAGAAAATTTTGGCTTATTAGTAATGTATACCATCGGTACAGTAGGCCGCACAAAAGTCTTGGTTATGAGATATTTTTCTTGGTATGTGTACATTTTGTATAAGTATGTGATACAGGCATTTCGAGGAATTGGAAGTGAAACGGGTTGAATCGGGCTTGATTCGAAATAGCGACACGTCGGCGTCGACGACGGACGGACCATCGACACGTCGACGAGTCATCGCCTGGCATCGTCGACGCGGTTCTACGATCAGACATCTTAGACATCTCAGGCGGAGGATCGACGGAGCACGTCGACGAGTCGTCGACCCTGCTCGTCGACCCGCCGATCTAGAAGTTTCCAGCCCTGTCTATAAATATAAGAACCCACATTTTATTTCATTATTTTCCCTGGCAGATTATATATCTCTCTAAAACCCTCCCTCCCATTTTCATAACAATCTATACCAAAAAGCCAAGATCAAAGCCAAGAATTAAGGAATTCGAAATACTAGGGGCTTTATTGGGTTTGTGAAGGGTAAGAATTTCTTGGCGCGCAAGTGGAGGGATTTCATTCTAATGGGTGGA
>NW_026713856.1:0-25707 GCF_029784015.1 Lycium ferocissimum | reverse complement strand
ATGAAATATTGGCCCTTATATCTTTGGAATATTTGATTTTCAAATGTTGCATAAAAAGTTTTGTTTTTAAAGAGTTACGTAACTACGAATCCCGTAACTTTCACAGAAAGGCTCAGATTGCCTCGATATGTTCGTAGGAGATTGTATGGCTTATGATGAGTATGTTTTCCATAGGCTGGCCCTACTCGGGTCAACACCCGTCCGTGGGTCCCGCGACTCCCCTTTTTGTAATCCTAACGACTTTTGAAAGAATTTGGTTTGGCTATTATTCCGGTTTCCAAGTATGGTCATTTTACTTATCTTTTGAGTCTATGATGATGATTTTATACATATGGTTACTCATGACTCTGCTCGTGCACTCTGTTGTATCTTTCACCGAGTCCCGGGCCGGTTCTGTTGTCGTGCGCACTATGATATACTCCGGTGTTATCTTGTGTTATGGTTCGCCGAGCCTCGCTAGAGGCCGGGTTCCGCTTTTATATTTGGTGTTATCGTGTATGGCGTTATCTTGTGTATGATGTGTGACGGGGATATGGAGATTTGAACCTTTCGGTGTTATCTTTGTGTTATGGCGCGACGACGGGCGGGCGACCATATTTTCTGAGCCCTATGCATGATTTATATTTTTGAAAATAAACTTTTTGGTATTTTTGGATATGCACTTACTTTCTGTACCTCTATTTCGATTATGACTCAGATTTGTTTACTATATCTTTTTGCTTTGCATACTCGGTACATATTTCGTCGACCCGCTTTCTTCGGGGTGCGTTTCATGCCGCCGTACGGACGTACGGTTCGGTGATCCGCTAGTCTAGGGCACCCTTTCTGTGTTGGTGTGCTCCCTTATTCGAGCCCACATATTGGTATATATTCGTTCACATATGTATATGTTTGTTTAGGGGTACGGCGGGGCCCCGTCCCGTCATATGATTCTGTTGGTCATTTTAGAGGTCCGTAGATGTATATGTGGGTTAGGCCTATTACGTACGGCGTGTTTGTATGTTATATGTTACCGGGCGATCCTATTACGTGGCAGCCCTTGTCGGCTTGCATTTGTGTATTGTTTGGGCCGTTGCGCCATTTGATAGCCTTGTCAGCTTCTGATATACATATGTTTGTGTTTGAGACAGTTTGAGATAATTTGAGACAGCGTCTGATATTTGTATACGCATAAGCTATCTGTTTGTGATTCGGATCTATGAGTGTGTTTGGGTGCCCAGCTCAGGCACTAGTCACGGCCTACGGGGCTGGGTCGTGACAATAATCTTACTCTATGTTTTCCCTTGATGTTATTCTTTGTTGATAGTTTCACCTTATAATGCTCGTCCCTTCAAGGTGAGACACGACGATCATGATTATTCCATAATACATTCGGAGGTTACCGACCTTACGTCACTACGATGGAGTTATCGCTTTTTATTGGGCTCTTATGCATGCTTATGTTGTGATGATCACACCGTGCCTATACGGCCGGGTAGCACCACTATGGAGGGCGTAGTGGGCGGCTTATGGATGATTACACCGTGCCTATACGGTCGGGCAGCACCACTATGCTGGGCGTAGTGGGCGGCTTATGGATGATGATAATAACACCGTGTCTATATGGCACGGGCGGACCACTAGTGGGCGGTGTGAGATGATTACCCGGACGCGGGGAGGCCGGGGATGCGGGCTAATGATGTTATTTGATACGGCAAGTTTATGTATGTATGGGTGATATGTTTTGAAGGTAAAAGTGAGCATGCATGATTCCGCCTTAAGAGGCAAGCGATTCTGATCATACCTTTTTCTTATATTTTCCATATTTCCTTATTATGTTGTTGTTCACGTTACGTACATATTATCATGTTATCATTCATGACTTACATACTCGACATTACTAAATGCGACGTCCCTTCTTGTGGACGCCGCGTTCATGCCCGCGGATAAGGCGACGCCGGATGATCCACGAGTAGTAGGACCTCCCCTCAGTGCGATCGGTACGCTCCATTGATCCCAGCTACGGCCTCTTTAGTATGCTATTCGGTTACGTACATATATGGGTACGGCAGGGCCTTGTCCTGTCCTTTCTAAAGTTTGTACTCCATAGAGGTCTGTAGACAGTGATATGTAGCCGTGTTGTTATGCAGCCTCGTCGGCACTTATTTTATTGTACAGGATATATGAAGCGGCCAGATCGGCTTGCGTTGTTACTCTCGATATTTATGTTTATATGTTTGTGTTGGCCGTGAGCCCCTCTGGTGTCTTTTATGTTGATTTTTCGGAAGACGTACCGCCGCGATTCTATTGTGTATGGGCCCGGGATAGTCAGTGAGAAGTAAATGCAAGCATAGGAGTGCTTGGCCAATAGTGGTCAGGTACTTGTCACGGCTCACCGTTTTGGGTCGTGACATGTCCCTTGGTTGGGGGCGCTGCATTTGTTTATGTTTCACATTGCAGGTTCAGGTATACCGAGTGGCAGGCGTGCATCTTAGATGGTACAAATGTTTAGCGAAATGGTGTAAGCTCCACTTCTTCCTAGAGTTGATTCAGGTCTTGTACTTATATATATAGAGATTATGGGTAGGCTGGGGCCCTGTCCCAACTATGTTATGTTAGTCAGATGTTCGTAGAGGCTTCATAGACATCTACGGTCGGGTACAGTCATGTGCAGGTTTTACTTTTAATTATACAAACAGAGCACCTTATAGATCATGTTTACAGATTGTCAACTTTACTTTTCACGTGCACCCATTTTAGGGTTATAGTAGTTGCATGTAGAATGTAGTCCGTCCCAGTCGAGACTGGGGTGTGACATTCATTGTCGAGTATTCCTTATGTTTAATTCAACTTGTCTCATAGCGGCCCTCCTGGCCCATTTATGTATGTTATGTTTATGGATGTATGTCATGGGGGTACCTAGCACGTAAGGCCTGGGTTCTCGTTGCGGCCCTCCGGTTTGGGTCGTAATAGAAGGTATACCCTTGAGTAAGCCAAACAAGGAATTGATAACCTTGAGGACAAAATAGAAGAAGCCCGCAGAATTTATTACCTCTAGCACCTCACCTTGACTTCGACAACTCTGATGGTGAAGATGAAGATGCAGAAAGCGGTGAAGAATGTGCTAAAACTGAAAAAGATGACCCCTCGAGTCCAACTCTTTCTCCGCCACAGACCAACCTTGTTACCTCCGAGACAGCTGATCTTGATGAGGAGAGTATATCCCTAGAAATTTAAACCTGAATTTTGTAGCCTTTTGGTTTGTCCTGATCGGCCTTTAAGATAATGGTATTTTGTTTTTATTCTGTTTTTATCAAGTATTGACCCATTACGATGGTATTTGACGTTGATTTGACTCTTGCTTATCTGTTAGGGATTTTTAAAATCAACATTTAGTTTGAGCATTGTGGGCACTTTTCATTCGACTTTTATGTTTATTCAGCAAGTAACTCCACCGAATAAATTTTATTAACAAGGACCTTGCATTTATGCTTATGAATAGGATGTCTCTTATTCATTTCAGGCATCTAAACTTTTTTTTTTTAAAAAAAAGGAGCTATAATTAAGCTTCCATATTTTGCGAAGTCTTAGTCTTTTATTGAATTTTGTGCTTTTCCATTGCAATTTACAATTAGAACAAGATATAAAAACGTAAAAGGGGCTACCAAGGTTCCTCCAGGAGTTATTAATTCTCTCGACAGGATCGACTCCTGGCAACAGTCCCCAGTGTTATTATACTAAGAATTTACATTCTCTCTTCTGATGGTATGGAATATCCCCCTCAGTGTTTGAGTGCAAAAAATGAGGACTCCAACAGTGAAAGTCTTCTTTTGACATTCCGCAGTGCAACATTCCAAAACAAGCTTCCATTCTTAAAAAATGTAACACGCTTTACATTGCGGCCTCATTAAAAACCTCACCGGGAAAATCCTTCTTGGGATAAAAACTGGTCTAAGGGAAAAATAGTGCAGCATGTGTTTTCAGAATTCATTAAATGGGTTTCTGAGTTACTTGTTTCTGCTTTCTCGTACAACCACAATTGTACCTAAAAATTCCGTTAGTATAAACAAAACAAAATTAATTAGTACATACCTATTAACAATAATACCGCTTTAAATGACTGACGTTCCAATTATTTGGCAACTTAGTTCCATGCTCCGTCTCCAATTGGTACAAAACTTTCCCCATTAAGCTTGCTATCCGGTAAGGTCCCTCCTAATTCGGACCAAGCTTTCCAGCATTCAGGTCTTTGGTATTAAGAGTAACCTTCCGTAGGACCAAATCTCCTACTTGGAAGTATCTAAGTTTGGTCCAGTGATTATAATATTTACTCATTCTTTGCTTTTGCGCAACGATCCTGAGCAAAGCCATTTCCCTATGTTCTTCCAATAGATCCAAGTTGACAAATAATGCTTTATTATTTTCTTCTTCATATGCGGGGGTGTAAAGATAGCTCCCCTATTTCCACTGGAATCAAGGCCTCGGCCCTGTACACCAATGAAAATGGAGATTCCCCCGTGCTGAGCTTCGCAGTTGTACGGTGTGCCCACCATATTTCTTGTAGCAACTCCGTCCATCTTCCTTTTGCCAATTCCAACCGTTTCTTTAAACTTTGCACGATTATCTTATTGGTTGACTCAGCCTGACCATTTGTGTTTGGATGATAGGAGTCGAAGTGATCCGCTGGATTTTCAACCCATCGAGGAATTTTATTATCTTCCTGCCCACGAACTGCGGCCCATTGTCATAGGTCATCTCCTTCGAGATCCTAAAACGACAAATGATATGATCATAAATGAAATCAATAACTTCCTTTTCTCTTATCTTCTTGTAAGCTCCTACTTCCACCCATTTGGAAAAATAGTCAGTTCTAACAAGCAAAAACTTGACTTGATCGGTTGTTGCGGGTAACGGCCCTACAATGTCCATCCCCGCCCCCCCCCCCCCCTTATGAATGGCCAAGGTGACACCACCGGATGCAAAAGTTCCGCCGGCTGATTAATCATCGAAGCGTGGTGTTGGCATTTATAGCACTTCTGGACAAATATTTTTGCATCTTCCTCCATCTGGGACCAATAACATCCTGCCCTAATTAACTTTATCAGCAATAAATTTGCACTGGAATGATTCCCACAGACTCCTTCATGTACCTCTCTCATTACATAATCCGTCTCTCCCGATCCCAAGCACCTGGCCAGTGGACCGTAAAAAGACCTTCTATACAGTTGTCCATCTACCATGTATCAAGCTGCTTTTGTACGTAATGCTCGGGATTCTTTTGCGTCACCAGGTAACTTGCCATCGCGCATATAATCAATGTATTTATTGTGCCAATCCCAAGTTAAGCTAGTAGAATTCACTTGATCATGGCTGGAATCAAACGCTGAATTCAACAACTACACCACTTTTTCCGAGCTGATCCCTTTGGCGTGAGTCGATGACCCCAAATTTGCAGGGGCATCAGCTTCTATATTTTGATCTCGTGACACATGCTCCATTGTCCATTCCTTGAAACGGCGCAACAGTGTTTGAACCTTATCAAATACTCCTTCATCCTATCATCTTTACCATAAAAAATACAATGGACTTGATTAACCACCAAAAGGGAATCGATTTTGGCCTCAATGATCTAAGCTCCCAAGCTCTGAGCTAATTCCAAGCCTGGAATCATTGCCTCATACTTGGCTTCACTGTTAGTTAACTGTACAGTTCTAATTGCCTGTCTAATTATATCCCCTGAGGGAGTTTTTAGCACTATACCTAATCCGGACCCTTTTACATTGGTTGCCCCATTCGTAAACAAGGTCTAGACCCCGGGTAATGCCCAGAAGAAATTATAAATTCTTTTTCAACATTTGCTACCATCCCAGGGCTAAAATCATCTACAAAATCAGCCAATACCTGAGACTTTATTGTCGTTTGAGGCCTATATTCTATATCATACCCACTAATTTCAATAGCCCATTTTGCTAACCTACCTGAGAGTTTGGGTTTATGCAATACATTCCTTAACGGATAAGTTGTCACGACACAAATAGGATGACATTGAAAGTAAGGCCTCAATATCCTAGCGACAGTTATTAATACTAAAGCCAATTTTTCCAGATGAGGATACCTAGTCTCGGTGCTTGCCAAGGTCCTACTAACACAATTAATAGGAAATTGCGCCCCTTTATCTTCACGAACCAAAACTGCACTTACCGCTACTTCAGATACAACCAAGTACAAAAGAAGTTGTTCATCCGCCAATGGTTTAGATAACAAGGGTGCACTTGAATAATACTTCTTCAAATCTCTTAAAGCTTGCTGACATTTTGGTGTTCACTCAAAATCCTTTTTCTTTTTTAACAATGAGAAGAATCGATGACTCTTTTTAGAAAATTGAGAAATAAAGCGGCTTAGTGCTGCCAACCTTCCGGTCAATCTCTGCACTGCTTTTACATCCTCCAATACCTCTGGGATCTCCTCTATGGCCTTTATTTTTTTCGGGTTGACCTCAATTCCCCAGTTCGACACCAAGAATCCCATAAAATTTCCATAAGCCAACTCCAGAGGCATATTTTTTCGGATTCAACTTCATGTTGAACCGCCTGAGCACCTCAAATGTTTTCTGCAAGTGACTCAAATAGTCCTTTGAACAAAGAGATTTAACCAACATATCATCTATGTAAACTTCCATGGTCTTACCAATTTGATTCTCAAACATACGGTTAACGAAGCGCTTATAAGTAGCTCCCGCATTTTTTAAACCGAAGGGCATAAAATTATAGCAATAGGTACCATATTTAGTAATAAATAAAGTTTTTTCTTGATCATCAGGGTTCATCATCATTTGATTGTACCAGGAATAAGCATTAAGAAACTTAGCATGTCATGTCCTGCTGTTGCATCAATCATCCGATCAATGCGCGGTAAAGGAAACGAATCCTTCGGACATGCTTTATTCAACTCTTTGAAGTCTATACACATTCTTAACTTATTTCTCTTTTTAGGTACCACCACTACATTTGCTAACCAATCAGGATAAGTTACTTCTTTGATAGATCCTATATTCAACAATTTAGTTACCTTTTCTTTAACAAACCTGTTCTTGTAGTCGGCTATGGGTCTCCTCTTCTGTTTTACCAGAGAAAACCTCGGGTCCAAGCTGAGTTTGTGGGTCGTTACTTCCGGCGAAATCCCAGTCATGTCTAAATGGGACCAAGCAAAACAATTGATATTATCTTTAAGAAATTTAATAAAATCAAGCCTGTGCTCCGGGGATAACCCGGTGCCCAGGTATACCTTCCTTTTCGGCTGCTGATCGAAAAGAACAACTTGCTCCAGTTCCTCTCTGGTGGATTTTGTGGCGTCTGATTCATTCGGGGCTACGAATGTCCTCGATACTCCATAATTTTCCATTTCTTTAGGCTCTTCAACATTTGACTCAGTGACTTCCACTTCTCGTAAACCCACGATCTGTACAGCTGCTGAGCTGACTTGCTGTAATTGCTATTTTGCTTCAGTTTCAAGCCATTTCTCATTTGCTAAAGGCGATTCTTCCTTCTCATGTGATTTAATAGCAAACATTTCTTTTGCTACCGATTGCTCACCTCGAATTTTTCTAATTCCATCCAGTGTTGGGAACTTGATAAGGAAATGCAATGTCGAAGATACCGCCTTCATATACCGCCTTCATATTGCGTATCCAAGGCCTTCCAAAGATCGCATTGTACCTCATATCACCATCTATGACATAGAATTTGGTGTGTTCGAGCATTTCTCCTATATTAATTAGTAATATAATTTCCCCCTATACCGTCTCACTTGCCATATTGAACCCATTAAGCACCCTAAAAGATGGTGCCAGTCCGTCCAGCATTGACAATTGGTCCACCACTTTCCACCGGACGATGTTTGTTGAACTACCTGGATCAATCAATATTCGTCTAACCTGGCAATCCACGATCGTACCAGATATCACCAAGACGTCATCATGTGGAAGAGTAACGCCATCCGCATCTTCATTGGTGAATACGATTGCTTCTTCCGGGACAAAGTTCCACGATCTCTTCTCTCGTGTTATTGAGAACTTTGTCCTTTTCATGATGAAAGGAGTTCTCGCGATCTCGGTTCCTCCCATTATCATGTTGATCACCCTAGGCTTGACCTGATCAAAATGTCTGCTTGACGACTTGCTCTTTCCATAACCATCCCTGGCTCTATGATTGAAAAATTCTCTCAAATGTTTGTTCTTCAACAACCGTGCAACCTCATCTCTAAGGTGCCGACAATCAGTAGTTCGGTGTCTATGATTCCTGTGGAAATAACAAATCAAATTTGGATTTCTCCTACTGAGATCCGTTCGTATGGGCTCAGGCCACTTAGTATCGTCAATCTTTTCAAGAGCCGTAACCAACCCAGCTGCATCGACGTTGAAAAAATAATTCAACAAACTTGGGTTTTCAATACCGTTGACTAAGACAGTCTTTGATACAAATTTTTCACCATTTGAGCTGCTTTTGTCAAAGCTCGTTCTCTTGAACTGGTTATTACAGCTTCTTTCTGTCCCCGAATGGGGCCTCTCTGATCGACTATAAGGCTGATACCTTTTTTTCCCAATCCAAAATCATAATCAGCATTCCTTCTTGACCTATCATGGTTTTGACTTCCGCCAGTTGATCCAGCCGGTAATTCGAATTGGTCATCTTCCATTCGGATTTTTGATTCATACCTATTATGAACATATGCCATGTTGTAGCAGGAAATTCCAATAGGTTTTCTTTCAATTTTAACGAGGTGCTTGAACTTCTAGGGTTTAAATCTATCAGTAAATTCCTCCGCTGCCCATTTGACCGGGATGGCGAGTAACAACATCCGTTCCTTCTCAAACCTTATAACAAATTCACGGAGTAATTCAGCATCGCCTTGGGCAATCTTGAAGATATCCGCTTTTCTCGCTGACACCTTCTTTGCCCCAGCATGTGCTTTGATAAAAGCATCCGCAAGAATTTTAAAAGAGTGAATCAAATGCTTTGGAAGCGATGAATACAAAGTCATTGCTCCTTTAGACAATATTTCTCCAAATTTCTTGAGTAAAACGGACTCAATCTCATCCGGTTGCATATCTTCCCTTTAACAGCGCACGTGTATGATGTCACATGCTCTTGAGGATCCGTCCCATCATATTTGGGTAGATCCGACATTTTAAACCTGTTCGGGATCAACTTGGGTGCTACGCTTGGCGGGAATGGCAACCGAAAATATCTCTTCGAATCCGGTCCCTTCAGTACCGGTGGGGCTCTTGGAATCTGATCTATTAGGGAATTGAATGCCTTAAATTCTTTTTTGTTTTGATCCAATCGACTATTTAATTCTTTCTCATTATTTTCTAGCTGATTGGAAAGGGCCTCCAGGTACTGCATAACGATCGACGTCGTTTTGCCACCTTAGGTATCACTTCTGCTTTCTCCATGCTCCACATTCGTATTTGGTAGGTTTGTTCCAGCGTTATTCCTCCCTGCTTGTAAGTCAGCAATAGCTTTTTGCTGCTTTTCCAGCAAGTCCAGGATCTTTTCTAACCCTAGATTTACAGCCGCCACTTCTTCTTGATGGTCATCATTAGGAGTTAAATCATTTCCTGTATGCTTGGATCCACGAGGGGAAATCTAGGTTTGATCATCCCACACCCTGAGTTCTCCTGTTGCCGGATCTCTTTCTTGCGCATTGACATTATTCAACACCCCATCAGCTTGATTTCCAGTGTTTTTCAAAATTCCAGATTACCTGGTAGCAAAGATTTGAAAGTGATAAGTAAGGTAATTAGAGAAACAAAATAATACCACAATTATCCTTAGCCCCACGGTGGGCTGGGCACCAAACTGTTTACCCTAAAAAGTGTACAGTTAAATTTGTTTGTGGTTTAAAGGATAAGTGAATTGATTTATTATAAATAATGAAAAAATAGCTGATAACAAGTAAGAAAATCAAGCCAATAAGTCAATATAAAGCAGAAATGAAATAATTGAGTCTGGGCTTGTATGATCCTTAGAGAAAATTCTTTGATAAGTTTTCCTCCGGTGGAGCACTTGCACGCATTAGCCTTGATAAATAGGTGTTGATATGGGGCAAAAGAATAGTAAAAATATGCAAATTTTAAGGACTGAATTGTATAAATTAGTGTAGAGTGTGTATTTCGATGATGTTTACAGTGAGCTATTAGGCTCCTTTTATAGTTGATAATCATCAGCTTTGAGCTGTAAATCTAGCCTAATAATGGACAATAAATGCTACTTTAATTCTAAAGTGTAACGTTTGCTACGAATCTGGACCGGACATGTAACGCTCATCTTCCATAAATGAACCGAACCAACTAGACCGAAAGAGTTGCTTCGGGTTTATTCAGGACTTCTTGTTCTAACCAAACAAAATGACTAAGCAACGCTTTAACTCTAACTACCACGTGTCCCATTCCCATCATGCCACGTGTCGAGCCTTATTTTGTTATGTATACAATTAGACCATTTTATAGCTACCTGGCGAAGCTGGTTACTCAAGCTAAGAGATATAGGAAGGTATATCTAGGTAGAGGAAAAGATAAAATTTTGCTGGAGGAAGACCTTATAAAGCAGGTTTTGGATTCTTTCGAAGAAGGAAGAACGTATATGGAAATAAAAGAGGGCAAAGTCATGTGACTAAGAGAGCTTCCGCCCGTAATGGATAAAAAAGTTAATGTAGGGATGTTTTTGGTCAACTTTTTAAAATTTAAAGGATGATTTTGGTTAAGTGGAATATCATAAGGATGAAGTTAAAGTTTGAGTGAAACAGTAGGGATAATTTTGTTAAGAACTCGACAAAGCAACAATGTTTTTTGGGTCGAAAATAATGAGAAACTAAAACAGTAAACTAGAGTCGTAGACTTCCGGTCTGGGACATCGTAAGTATTCCAAAAAATCCTTCAACCCGCGCCTCCTTCCCAACCTCACCTTGTTCGGCAGTCCAACTTAACCGGTGAATTAATCTCCCCATCATACCAATTGGTCTCTTGAATCCTCCTCCCCGTGGTCGCGACCAGACAACCAAACAAGCTCTCTTCTTGCGATCTTATGCTCTTACTTGGTAACCCTTTACCCACTGTTTGGATGGTTGTTTCCCGTGGTTTATTATTGTATTGTTTTCATTGATACCATGTTTGTTTCCATTGTTCTTAAAAATTATATTGTATGGTGTTGTAAACCTATTGTCACTCCGTTGTTATATAACCATGAAAAAGCTCAATTTTTCTCTCCCTCCACCCTCCTTTCTTTTTAATCACTAAAGAGGGCTAACTTTGTGTAAAGAGAATGCGACAGGGACCAGATTAAAAATAGATAAAAGTAGAATTCATATAGTTGATCCCAGCTAGTCTAGGATTGAGGCATAGCCGGTTGATTGGTCGATAAGAGAGTCAATCCGGTATTTTACTAGCTATTTTTTGATGAAGAGTATTTGACTAGCTGTTACTTAATAGTTTTCCCATTATCAAGCACCCGCTTAACATTGAAGAGTATGTTATTACTTGAATAAAAGAGATGAACTTTTTAATTGGTGAATATGAAATAGCAGTGTCGTGCGAGTTCATTCAAATATATTATCAACAACAACATACCCAGTTGAATCCCACAAATGTGGGGTCTGGGGAGGATAAAGTGTACGCAGACCATACCCTCACCTTGGAAGGTAGGGAGGCTATTTCCGAAAGACCCTCAGCTCAAAAGAAAACAAGTGAAAAGATTTAGATACGGACAAGCAAATCAAAACAATGCGAAAATGAGAAATAGCAAGAGCAAGGAAGTCATGATAAAAAAGCAAAGACAGACAAGACCCAACACATAGAAGCAGGATAAAAATACTCCTAATGCGAGAAAGAAAAACTCGCAGCCCCCCACTAGCCCTCTGCCCTGATACTCGCGACCTCCACCCTTTCCTATCACCGGCCATGTCCTCGGTAAGCTGAAGTAGCGTCATATCCTGTCGAATCACCTCTCCCCAGGCCTTCTTTGTCCTACCCCTCTCTCTCTCTTCAGGCCCACCCCTGCCATCCTCTCACACCTCCTCACTGGCGCATCAACGCATCTCCGCTGCACATGGCCGAACCATCTCAACCTCCCTTCCTGCATCTTATCCACCATAGGGGCCACACCCACCTTGTCCTGAATCACTTCATTCCGAATCATATCTCTCCTGGTATGCTCGCACATCCATCTCAGTATCCACATCTCTGCTACCTTCATCTTCTGGTCATAAGCTTTCTTAACTGGCTAGCATTCCGTCCCATACAACATAGTCGGTCTAACCACCGCTTTGTAGAACTTTCCCTTTAGAATAGGCAGCACCTTCTTATCGCACAACACCCCTGATGCAAGCTTCCATTTCATCCATCTTGCTCCAATACGATGTGTGACATCATCGTCAATATAGGCAGTCCCTTGGATGATCGACCTCAGGTACTTGAAACTCTCTTTCTTCGCGATGACTTGAGTATCTAGCTGGACGTCCTCATCCTCTACCTGACTCACATCACTGAACTTGCACTCTAAGTACTCAGTCTTAGTCCTTCTCAACTTGAAACCCTTCGACTCCAAAGTCTGTCACCAAACCTCCAGTCTTGCGTTAACACCGCTCCGCGACTCGTCCATAAGCACAATGTCATTTGCAAATAATATGCACCACGATACTTCTCCTTGAATATGGCTTGTCAGAGCGTCCATTGCCACAGCAAAGAGAAACGGGCTAAGCGCGAACCCCTGGTGCAGGCCCATCGTGACTGAAAAGTATTCTGAGTCACCTCCAACCGTCCTCACCCGGGTCTTGGCTCCATCATACATGTCCTTAATCGCTCTAATGTATGCTACAGTAACACCTCTAGCTTCCAGACATCTCCACAAAGACCTCTCTTGGTACTTTGTCGTAAGCCTTCTCAAGGTCAACAAACACTATGTGCAAGTAAGTCTTCTTATCCCGAATGACCCGGCATGAATCCAAAATGGTTCTCCAAAATAGATACTATCTTCCTCATCCTCGCTTCCACTACTCACTCCCAAACTTTCATCGTATGGCTCAATAGCTTGATACCCCTATAGTTGTTGCAGTTCTGGATATCCCCTTTGTTTTTATACAATGGGATCATGATGCTCCATCTCCACTCTTCCGGCATCTTCGTCATCCTAAAAATAACATTCAACAACCGCGTAAACCATTCCAAGCCTCCCCTACCCGCATTCTTCCAAAATTCTACCGGTATTTCATCTGACCCGGTCGCTCTCCCCCTGCTCATCTTTCGCATAACCCCATCGACCTCTTCAACCTTAACCCGCCTACAGTATCCAAAATCACAGCAGCTCTCTGAGAGCTCCAATTCACCTAAAACGATGTTCCGGTCCCCCTCTTCGTTTAAGAGTTTATGAAAGTAGGACTGCCATCTTCGTCTAATAAGGGCATCCTCCACCAAAATTTTCCCTCCCTCGTCTTTGATACACTTCACTCAATCCAGGTCCCTAGCCTTTCACTCCCCCGCTTTGGCTAGCCTGTACAACTTCTTATCCCGTCCTTTTTCCCCCAATACTTCATACAAGCGTCCAAAAGTAGCAGTCTTAGCTGCTATAACTGCTAACTTCACCTCCTTCCTTGCCTTCTTATACTGCTCCCTATTAGTCCTCTTCTCCTCTTCGTCTATGCTCTCAACTAGCTTTAGATACGCTGCTTTCTTAGCTTCCAATTTACCTTGTACCTCTCCGTTCCACCACCAGTCCCCTTTGTATCTGCTAGAGTAACCCTTTGAGACCCCTAGCACTTCTCTTGCCGCTTCCCTGATGTTAGCAGCCATCGTAGTCCACATACTACTCGCATCCCCGCTGCTCCTCCAGGCTCTCAACGCCCTCAACCGCTACCCCAGCTCCTGGGCATTGTCCTTGTTCAAAGCGTACCACCTAATCTTTGGCTGACCCGATACAACCCTCTTTCTCCTCTTCCTTTTTATCTCCAAATCCATAACCAAGAGCCTATGTTGGGTCGTGAGGTTCTCGCTTGGGATAACCTTGCAGTCTGTGCATAAACGACTATCGCACTTTCGCGAGAGTAGGTAATCAATTTGTGTCTTGGCCCTCGTACTCCGAAAGGTGACTAAGTGCTCTTCTCTCTTCTGGAAACTAGAGTTCGCTATCACCAAATCGAAAGCTCTCGCGAAATCCAACAGCGCAGTACCTCTCTCATTCCTATCCCTAAACCCGAAGTCTCCATGCACATCATCTTATCCCCTAGTCAACATCCAGATGTGCCATTGAAATCACTACCAAGAAACAGCTTCTCTGAGTGCGAAAAACCCCACACAACCTCATCCAAATCCTTCCAGAATAGCCTTTTGATCTCCTCATCCTGGCCCACCTGCTGTGCGTAAGCACTAACCACGTTTAAAGTATGCCCTCCAACTACTATCTTAATAGTCATCAGCCTACCACTCACCCTCCTGACCCCTACCACCAGATCATGGAGCTCTCTGTCAACCAGAATGCAACTCCGTTCTTACCCTTCGAGCCTCTTGAGAACCACAACTTAAACCCATCTACATCCCGAGCCCTATCTCCCACTCATCTAAACTCCTGGACATATGTTATGTCGATCTTCTTCTTCTCAAGAATCTTCGCTAACTTTATAGACTTCCCCGTCAGGGTGCCAATGTTCCAGGCTCCCTTTCTGCCCAGCGGCTCCCTTTCTACCCTTAACCCTCTTCCTACCTCCCACCCTCCTCCCCCCCCCCCGAGGACATGGCCTTACCCTACCATCATCCACCGCAACCACTATAATAAA
The DNA here is from genome assembly GCF_029784015.1 of Lycium ferocissimum. Classification (NCBI taxonomy): domain Eukaryota; kingdom Viridiplantae; phylum Streptophyta; class Magnoliopsida; order Solanales; family Solanaceae; genus Lycium; species Lycium ferocissimum. Next base: position 10,905 of record NW_026713856.1, on the reverse strand, counting down.
GGTTGAGCTAAAGTGGCACCAACACTATACAAGGAGAAAATAGAACGAAAGGGGGTAGAAATACAGGAATAACTTCGCTAAAATGACAGAACACCAGAAAAATTAACTAACTGTAGCCGGAGGTACCAATTCTAGGCTGGACTGTTAGAACCCGTATTTGGTACATTGGAACAATCCGGATTAATTCTGATAAGTTAAGGACAAAACTATTCCGGGATACAAAGTCGGGATTTTTGACCTTTGATTTTATTTCGAGACATAAGTTGTGCATGAATTTGTTGGTATGGAACAATTAGAAAAATTTGGGACCAAAAGTGATAAAATTGGAAGTTGGAAATCATCCATTTCCCATGTGTGGCTGTGTAAGTGTGGGTGTTAGCCCACACAAATTGTGTTCAATTTTAATTGGAACAACACATGGTGTGGGCCAAGGGACCCTTGAATAAGTATTGCATTAGTTAAAAGATGACTTCTAAGTCATCCTTACTATTTCAACACTTAGAAAAAAAAAGACCAAGAGTGGAGAGAAAGTGAGGCTCTCGGCCAAGCTCCTAGAAAAATTGAAGTTCATTTCAAGCCCTTCCAAAATTATTTTGTTGATGCAAACCCACTATTTTGAGGTCCCTAAGTAGCGTGGAAGTGTCGTTGGAGCGATCAACCCGCTAGTTTTCATCTTTGGAAACCCTATACTATTGTGGAATTGAAGAGGAAAGGTAAGATTTGATTATGTTTTATGTGTTATAAAGGTTGTATGCATGTTGTAGTATGTTAAAATGGAAGAAATTCATGAAATAAAGTATGTTGAAGTTGAGGCCATATGTATGAGGCTTAGCCGTGTAAGTGTGTGTGTGTTGTGTTGTATTGAAGTGATGAATTGAAGTCTAGTTATCATGTTGTGATCATTGTAAGGTGAAGAAATGAATGAGAATCATCCATATGTATATATGTTGTGTGTTGGCCGAAAATGATCATGGAATATGATAATGAACGAATTAGTATCGCTTAATGTTTTAGTCGTCGTCGTTATGAATTCTATGTTGGAAATGAATGTTTAATGACTCAAATTGATGTGGAAATTGTTGCGGACGGAATTGGAGGTTATTGTACATTTAATGTAAATTGTATATTGATGATAATAGCATTGTTAGAATGTGAATTGTGGATACAAATCATGATTTGAAAATGAGGAATGTGTAAAGTGAGGTTCTCGGGTTTGGGGGCTGTTTCGGGTAGATTGGAGAAAATTTTGGATTGTTGGAAATGTTGTATGAATTGATTGGAATGTCTTTAAATATTGTTGGTATGGGTTCGGGTTAGTATTTGAATGTATAAGCGTCGATGTTGGCTTGAAGGTAAGCCATTGAATTGAATTTAGGAATGTTGTTAGATGATGAAAAGAGAGCTATTGATGTTGATTTGCCTTTCGGATTGCTTATTGTTGTTGCTAGGTTGGTTGTTGTTGTTGTTGATTTTGGCCGAGTTAAATTCTCGGGTGGCCTATTTACAGAGGAAATGCTGCCCAAATTTCTGTAGAATTAAGGGCTAAATTGGAATTAAATGCCCAAAATATCTATAGCTAATGTTTGGCATATTATGACTTGTTGTAGACCTTGGGCAGCCCGAGGCGTTGGTCGAATTTAGCTTGAGCTTGGATTATATTGAGAGCGTTTGAGGTATGTAAAGCCACCTTCTTTCCTTGGCATGCCTTAGTTAAAATAGGTTATGACACGAACTTCGAGGAAACTCTATTCCCGCAATCCCAGCATGTCTATGATACGCATTTGTTTCTTGATAATCATATGTTGATGTGATGAAATATTGATCCTTATGTCCTTGGAACTACTAGTTTACCAAAGTTGCATGAAAGTTTGATTTCTAAAAGAATTTATTCTTTAACGATTCGAAAACTACAAACGCCCATAACTTTCACAGAAAAGCTCGGATTGCTTTAAAATTTTCGTAGAAGCTTGTATGATCTAGGATGAGTATGTTTTCCATAGGCGGGCCCAGCTCGGGTCTACACCCGTCCGTGGGTCCCGCGATGCCCTTTTATGTAATTTCGACAACTTTTGAAAGAATATGTTGTAATTATTATTCCGATTTCAAATATGATTGTGTTACTTATCTTTTGGATTTATGACAATGATTTTATGCATATGATTACTCACGACTCCGCTCGTGCATTCTGTTATATCCTTCGCCGAGTCCCAGGCCGGTTCTGTTGTCGTGCGCATTATGATATACTCCGGTGTTATGTTGTGTTATGGTTCACCGAGTTCCTCGCTCGAGGGCCGGGTTCCACTTATATTTGGCGTTATGCTGTGTTTGGCGTTATGCTGTGTTGGGATATATGACGGGGATTCGGAGATTTGAAACTTTATGGTGTTATGCTGTGTTATGGCGCCATTGACGGGCGGGCGATCATATTTTCTGTGCCCTATGCATGACTTGTATTTTGAAAGTAAACATTTTGATACTTTTGGATATGTACTTACTTTCCATACTTGCTTTCGACTATTACTCGGTTTATTACTATATCTTACTCGCTTTGCATACTCGGTACATATTTCGTATCGACCCCCTTTCTTCGGGGGAAATCGCGTTTCATGCCCGCGAGTACAGACGCACCGTCCGGTGATCCACCAGTTTAGGACACCCTCTTCTGCTATTTGGAGTGCTCCTCTCATTCCGGAGCTTATATTTTGGTATATATATTTGTTCGTGCATTTGTATATATTTGTTCAGGGGTACGGCGGGGCCCTGTCCCGTCTTATGATTCCGTTTGTCTGTTTAGAGGTCTGTGGACATGTATGTGGGTTAGGCCTATTCTGTACAGGTGTGTTTGTATATGTTGTGTTTGGGGCGATCCCATTCGCCGTGGCAGCCTTGTCGGCTTGCATTTGTATATGTTTTTGGGCCGTCGTGCCATTCGATAGCCTTGTCGGCTTTGTTATATACATGGTTGCGTTTGAAATATGTTTGCGACAGTTTGATATAATTTGAGACAGTACTTGATATTCGTATATATATAAGCCATCCGTGTGTGGCTCTATTTGACAGGTGTGTTTGGGTGCCCAGATCGGGCACTAGTCACGGCCTACGGGGTTGGGTCGTGACATGGACAGAACCTGAATTAGTTGTTAGGTAGTGCTTCTGCTGCTGCCGAAACACTGCTGCTAGTCATCGTGCCAGAATTACTGTTCACCAAAAGGTATTGTTCACCGAAAAGTACTATTCTCAGTGAATGACTGCTGCTCAGTTTCCACCTGTATTGCGGGACCACAAGAAAACCAAAAAAAAAAGAAGGAAAATAAAAGAGAAGGCTAGGGGGGAAGAGAGATACCACACAAACCCTAACAGTGGTGGTACGGGTCTGCGGTGGTTGTGGAAAGAAGTAGAGAAAGAGAGAAAGAAGAGGAGAAGTAGTGCATCAGGAGAAAAGCAAAGAGAGAAAAGGAGAGAGATAGAGAGATATATAGAGAGAGAAGAGGAGAGAGAGGTGCCGCCGACTTACCTGGGGCGACCTCCGATGGTCGCTGGCCGGAAAAACTCATTAGTCAGGTCAGAGTAGCCTTGTTACCGTTATGGGAAGAGAGAGGAGAGAGAAGAGAGAGCAGAGAGACTTTTCCCACGTAGAAATGTCAACTTCAATTGGTGAAATGTTTAGCTAATGAAATTTCGAGAACTTTCCAGGTCAAGTACTCATGTTAACATAACTAAGACAATGATGTTATTTTTTTAATCGAACAAGACAGTTATGTCATTTAAAGCTTATAGAATTTAGCTTTTGAGATATTTGACTCTTGGAGAATGCATCTTGGTTAATTTACATTAATTGGTAAATAGATGGTCAAGGAGATGGCGTGGCAAGGACAATCTGCTCATGTACTGTTATCTAATTAAGTGATTTGCATTATTTAAGAATACAATTGCATTTCAAAGGTGTTAAAGGGACTTTTAAAGGAGTAAGGGGATGAGAGATCCAGAATTAATTGTTAAATCACTGAATTTTATGTCCTTTCTAGGCTCGTAAATTCTCTAGGTATTATATGCTTGAAAATGTGCCCAAGTCTACTATGTTTGCGTTTACTTACTGAGGTGAAGTAAAGAAAATGACCTTGGAACCAACAATGATTTTCTTCACTTTGGTACCCTTAGAGAAAATGGTGTCTCTTATTATTGAATTTGTTGAGTCCCACATCAGGTGGGATGAGGTTAATTGGTCTCCTTATATGGTTTGGGAAATTCTTTGCTCACGAGCTAACTTTTGGGGTTGAGTTAGACCCAATGACCATTTCTTTAACTTGGTATAAAAGAAAGGCCCATCCCACTTCGTTGTTACCAGACGTTGAGCCCCCATCTTTATATTGCCCGCGCTTGAGATGTTCAGCCCTGGATGTGCGGAGGGTTGTTGAGTCTCACATCAAGTGGGATAAGGTTAATTGGTGTCTTTATATGGATTTGGGTAATCCTCCCCTCCTGAGCTAACTTTTGGGGTTGAGTTAGGCCCAAGGTCCATTTCTTTAATAGAAGTCCTTCAATACTCTTTTCTTTTTGTATTTTGTTTTTTTATTAGCCGTGTCATTCTATAAACAACGAAAAGCTACAGTTTCAGATAGTTTCTAGATAGGTTATGAACTAATTATCTCAATTGATAGCGAGAAGCTGGTATATTCTTTTCATTTTACTATTGTTCTTTTTTTTTAAATAACAATTGTTCCTAAATTTTAATCGTGTAGTCTCCTTCAAGGTAGTTTCACTCTATAAGTAAATAGATGAATGGTCTTCCCTCTTTGTATTGCATATCTTTGACATTTCAAGGTTAAGCCTTAAATTATGTTTCATGTGTGTTTTATGGGGTAGCATGTTAAATCTGCCATTTAATCTAGTCTTCAAGGAAGAGGGAAGGGAAATGTCTTATAAAAAAGTATAGTAGAACATTCTGGCTTCACAAGTGCAAGTTACTACACAAATCAAGAATGAGTTTTCTTACAATTCCAATGTACCAGCTCCGACCAGTCGCTGAGCCAGAATTTTTACCTAGGGGGTTCAAAAATATGAAGAAGTAAATACACGAAGAAGCCGATTCAACATCTACTAAATATACATAAAAAATAATTTTAGTCTTGTATATACACTATAATTTTTCACCAAGGGGTTTGGACGAACCCCCTGGAGCCTACCTTGCTCCGCCCCTGGCTCCGACTTGTGAAATCTGAGCTCTCTTGTGGTTCCCATGAAATATTATGTGCATTGACAAGAAAAGGTCTCTCTAAGAGTTATACCCATGTCTAGTCTCTCTTTCAACAACTCCTTTAACTATAGCCCAAATCAAAAAGTGATTCCAAAATAGTTCTAGAACAGGTGGAAGATTTATGCTGGTTTGAAAGTTACTCCTTTTTCTCATAATCAGTTTCTGTTTGAGTAACTATCAAGGTAAGCAATTGTGAGAGTACATGCCAGTGAGTGGTTTTGGAATGGTCGTTTATCATTAGAATGGTGGTCACCGGTGAAAGGTACCAACTTGTCCTACCAGAGATCACACCAAAAATGGGTGAAAGCATTGGCTATCCCCATACATGCGTGGTCAATTGACACTTTTGAGATTATCGGTGATCTTTGTGGTGATTTTGTAGGAATCGATGAAGATATGTAGCATTAGAGTAACTACAATTTGTGTTAATGACAGTAGAAATAAATATCCAGACCAAATCAAACTTGATGTGGAAGATCAGAGGATTGGAATCTCGATTTTAAAGATATTGCTGCAACTCCAAAGCCAGATCCAATTCGCGTCCGTAAAAGTCACTGGAGAAAAGGGGAAATGCTAGTCTATCACAAAAATGGTGAATATTTCATGGAGTTTAGTAGAAGGCAAGGTACAGTCGAAGCACGTAGATAGTTGGTAAAGTGGCACTTTGATTCAAATTCACCGGACCCCACTCCAAATAATACACTACACGGGCTAGTGATTTAAATCAAGTGACTCGGCCGAGTAAAGCAAGTGGCTTAGGAATTAAAGATCCAACCTTTTTGAGATCAAGTAACGTGGTGTCTTATTACTTTAAAGCCCCAAAGAGGAAGGCCCTAACAAAGGTTAAATATAAAACCACAATCTAAATGGAGAGCCATACGTCTAGTGCCAGACACTTATCTTTCGTCTCAAACCGGTAGCCCCTCTAAGTACCAATGAAACTTCCTCATGAGGTAAATTGTAGATGACCCACATCGAAGCCACCATTCCTGAGTGACCAATGAACGCAATTACCAATGATGCCCAAGTTGATGAATCAGAAGATGAAGCAGAAGCATAACAAATAATCTCATAGGTCTCTCAAATAGTCTGAATTGGTCAAAAGCTTCTTCAACAGTGCTTGTATGCTCAGATACAAATTCTTATAGTGAGACACTCTCTTTCCCGACATGATGAAGAACAATTGCAATTACAAGGTATCCGACAATCCAGAAATAGTTGGTATTTTGTCATGTGATAGAAAAATCCATGTGACAATTTTAGTTGGATGATTTCTGTTACTTGGAGCCAAAGGTTGATTTACTTAGAGCCAAATAATGCATTGCTTGGAGCCAAAGATGCATTGCTTGGACTAAAGATGTGGAGGAGAATTGAAATGCCATGTAGCACACTTGGAGCCCAAATCATTTTATGCCTATAAAATGAGAGACAATTCTTCTTTGTTCATCATCCCAAAATTCATACAATCCTTTGTAGTGAGTGGAGAGTTGAGAGAGCAATTCTCTTAAGTGTAATTGGGAAATCTCCCCTTCCTTTGTTAATAATAAAAGGCAACTATTCTCTGGTGGACGTAGGATCATTTTGATCTAAACCACATTAAATCTTGTGTTTTTTCTTTTACGTTTACTCGCTAATAATTGGTATCGGGGGGAGCGTTAGGAATCTTTTGAAGATCCTAGGAGGAAGAACAAGCAAAGATGAGTTCCATGAAGTTTGAAATCGATAGATTCAGTGGACGCAACAACTACAATATCTGGAAGATCCAGATGATGGCGTTACTGCGGAGGGAAGGTTCTATCCATGCTATTGACGAAAAGTATCCCGATGGTACATCGGCTTCCGACAAGGAGAAGATTGGAAGAGATGCATTGAGTGTAATCCAACTGTCCCTTGCACCTAACGTGCTTTGTGAAGTGAGTACAAGTACCGAAGAGACGGCCAAGCAGTTATGGGACAAGCTACAAGGGCTTTACCATGACCTATCGGTGACAACAAAGATGTTGTTACAACGGCATCTTCACACATTTAAGATGGGGTCAGGTACTTCGTTACAAGATCATTTAGACGCGTTCAATAAACTTGTCATGGACTTACGGTTGCGAGAATTAAAAAGGACGAGGAGACGCTTGCATGTGCTTTGCTATTTTCATTGACTTCAGGATATCGTGATATCGAGAATTCAATGATGTATAGCAAGGAGCCTACAACCTTGAGAAAGTGCAGCAAGCACTTAACTTTAGTAATTTGAGGAGGCATTTTGAAGGAGACAGAGATGATCAGGCAAGTGGGCTCTTTGTGAGAGGCCGAACTAGCCAACAGGGAAGGAGCAAATCAAAGCACAGATCAAAGTCTCGTATGAACAAGAAGAATGCAGATTGTTGGGGCTGTAGCAAGAAGGGGCACTTTGAACGAGATTGCCCAACGTCAAAATCCAAGGAAAAGGCGAGTGCATCCACAGTTGAACAGGTACATGATTCTGATAATGATTATATGCTTACAACATCAAACAATAATGGAAGTTATGGAAACAAATGCGTGTTAGACTCAGCTTGTATTCTGTATATGACGTTTCGAAAAGACTGGTTTAGCAGCTATGAGAAAATTCAAGGAACCGTAGTAATGGGCAATAATGCAACTTGTGCAATAGCTAGCATTGGCTCAGTTCGGGTTCGCTGTCATGATAGAGTTGTAAGGACTATTACACAAGTCCGTCATGTTCCTGATCTGAAGAAGAATTTGATCTCTCTGGATACTACGATGGACAAGACTACAAGTACATGAGCGAAGGAGGAACTATGAAGGTGACTAAAGGTTTTTTAGGCATGCTGAAAGGCAAGCTGGAGGATAGCCTTTACACATTGGCAGGAAGCACTATTGTTGGCTCTGCAAACGCATCTACAGTACAGTTATCTAATGATGACAAGGCAAGATTATGGCACACGAGATTGGGTCATATGAGCGCACGTGGACTGGAGATGTTGAGCAACCGTAACCTTTTGAAAGGTGATAAGATCAGCAAACTTGAATTTTGTGAGCACTGCATTCTAGGGAAGCAGAAGAAGGTCAGCTTCAGCACTGGCAAGCACAAGATTGGAGGGGTGCTAGACTACATCCATTCAAATTTATGAGGTCCCTCTAAACTTCCATCGAAGGGCAAAAAGAGGTATCTTCTTACTTTTATTGATGAATTCTCACGAAAGGTTTGGGTGCATTTTTTGAAGGCAAAAAGTGATGCTTTTAAAGCATTTAAAGAGTGGAAGATTTTGGTTGAAAATCAAATAGAGCGAAAAATCAAGTATCTTTGCACAGATAATGGCTTGGAGTTTTGCATCAAAGAGTTTAATGATTTCTACAAGGTTCATGGGATCTCAAGACATACGACTGTTAGGCACACCCCACAGCAGAATGGAGTTGCTGAGAGAATGAACAGAACTCTTCTTAAAAAGGCTTGTTGTATGCTCTTACAAGCCAAAATGTCCAAAGTATTTTGGGCTGAAGCAGTTCACACTGCTGCTCATATTGTCAATCGATCTCCAGCATCGGCGATTAACTTTAAGACTCTAAATGAGGTATGGTCAGGTGAACCCTTTAACTATTCATACTTACGAGTATTTGGGTGTCCAGCTTATTTTCATGTTAATGAAGGAAAGCTTGAACCAAGGGTTAAGAAGGCCATATTCGTAGGGTATGTGGATGGAGTAAAAGGGTACAAACTTTGGTGTTTGTCTTTACTCAAATTTATAGTTAGTTGAGATGTCACCTTTGATGAATCCTCTATGCTTGATCCCCGTAAAGTTTTACGTGGAGTTTTCAGGAAATGAGAACAACAAGCAGGTAGAGCTTCCGGTGGAGCTTACCAAGGAAAAGGATCAAGAGACTCTGGTTAAATATGAGTCAAAAGATATAGATCTTGAAGAACTTGTAGTCAATGAACCATACATAATTGTGAAGGGAAGGGAGAAGAGGCAGACATAAAGATCGGAACACCTTATAGATCAAGCCAATCTAATTGCATATGCGTTCGTAGCTGTAGAAGAAGAGATTAAAGATCTTGAGCCCTCCTCGTATGTTGAAGCAACTTCTTACAAGGATGCTGCACAATGGTGGTTAGCCATGACTGAAGAGATGGAGTTTCTTCACAAGAATCGAACATGGGTCTTAGTGAAAAGGCAAAAGGGGAAGAGGACAGTTGAATGCAAAAGGGTCTACAGAAGAAAGAGAGAATTCCGGTATGGGAAGATGCTAGGTTCAAGGCGAGATTGGTTGCAAAGGGTTTCTATCAGAAGGAGGGAATTGACTACCATGAGATTTTCTCTCCGGTTGTGAAGCAGATACATGTCCAACCCAGTAAAAAGGAATTAGGAAGGCCCTCCGATTCGGGATATTGAGATATCTCGAGGAGCTTCATGTTGGTCTGACCTTTCAAAAAGGTGGTGGAGGTATTTCAATTCTCCGTTATGTAGATTCTGACTATGCAGGGGATCTTGACAGAGAGAGGTCCACAACTGGATACATCTTTACTCTTGTTCGCAGTGCCGTTAGTTGAAAATCAACTTTGCAGTCGATTGTCACTTTGTCTACGACAGAAGAAGAATACATGGCAGTAGCGGAGACGGTGAAAGAAGCTATCTGCCGGGAAAGGTTTGGTAGCAGAATTGAGTTTGGTTCAGCAAGAATCAACCCTTAGATGTGATAGTCAAAGTGCTATTCATCTGATTAAAAATCAAAGATTTCGTGAGCGCATGATAAGCTCAAATTACACCTATTAATGGTATAACGCGACGTTGTCAAACATAGTAACCCAACAAGGTTAGTCGAATCCCTACGCAGAACAATATATAGGCAATTTAAGCGTATTAGGAATTATCACTAATAGCTAGACCGAACGCATCAATGGTGGTTTTAATGGACAAGGTTTGAGAAAATACGAAAATATAAATTCTAATCTAGAAAGCAAGTAAATTGATCAATGGCCACAAGTAAGGAATTAAGGAATCTATTTCTCAAGTAACGATCTAATCTATTTCATGAATTATAAATAATAGCAAGTTTATGTTAATTAGCCTCGGATAATGACTCTAAATTACACCTCCCGAAGATTAACTAGACTACCCAATTGAAGATCCCTCAAGCACGAGAGCATTAAGAACACCCAATATGGCTACAAGTGGTATCGCCTATTCCTAGGGCAATTTCCATTGATGAGGGTTAACGCCCCCCAAATTTTGTTAATTATTCATCCCAACCCCCCTTCCCCTTTGAGTTTTAAAAAAAGAAATGGGCAATCCCAGGGGTTTGCTATCCTTGAGAAACGTTGAAAAATAAGAATAATTAAAATAACAAGAACTTACTTGATTAAAAATAATGTCGATGATAAATAAGCATAACAAGAGTATCAAACTTAATTTCAAAGAAATTCCCATAAACAAGGATTGAATAAAAGAAAAAAAAATATAGTAGGAACCCAGCCTCCAAACTTGTGTTTTATGCCAAAGATAATTTTACAATCTTCCGTTGGCTTTTTTTAAAAGAAAGGTGAAAAAAAACGTCAAAATCCAAGTTCGCTGGGGCCGGGCCGAAAACCCGCGCGAACGCGCCATGTTTTCGCGAAGCGGGAGCGCGCATCCCCTTTTTCTTTGGGCCCCGCGGGG
>NW_026713855.1:0-32143 GCF_029784015.1 Lycium ferocissimum | reverse complement strand
TTGCCACATACCTTTAAAAAATAGTCTCTATAAGCCATGCCCGAACGCGCCGTGCCCAAAATTTTCCCAACCCAAGAGGTCTCGTTGACCTAGTCAACCCCCGATGCCTTAATCCCAAATTCCCAACCCAACTCCCGAAATGCATCCAAGTGCATTGGAAACCAAACCAAATACACACACAAGTTCTAAACGATTATCCGGACCTCTCAGAATCGACAGAATTTTAACAAAGGTTCGTTTGCCCAAAAGTCAATTTTGGGTCAACTAGTTTTCACTTTGAGCCTATTTTTCCCAAAAGTTGCGCGAATCCGGTCCAGACACCTTAGGAAGCGTGTCAACGGTCCCCTCGGGTCAAAGGTGAGCTAATCAATGCTCAAAAATAGGCAAAAATGCCATAAATACTATAACGACCAAACGGGTCATTACTTTTGGGATGGTGAAAAAGAGGAGATAAAAAAATATAGAGAAATTTGAGAGTGAAAGAAGTGGAAAAACTCAGATTTTTTGAAAAAAAAACTTTGTAGTAAAAAAGAATTTTAAAACCTAGACTGAATAGTTGGGTTTTTTTTTAGTTAAAATATTAGTCCTTACTTTATTAATTTTTGTGTGTGGCTGGGTTGCTGAGGTTTGGAAGCACAAAGGCTCCCAAATCCATTCTTTTCTTGGCTACGTACACAAAAGGTAAACCTTAATCCATTTCATTTTTGTTATTTAGTATTCTGCCTAGTTTAAGTGTATTTACAAGCTAGTTATGTTTTGATGTCTATTAATGATGGTGCTTATTTGTCAAGTGTGCCTTATTTGGTTCTATGCTTGACATGTGATTTATTTGATGAAAACACAGTAGGAATTAGTGTAAATGTCATGGTAAAATTCATTTAAGAAGTAGGTTGCTTGAATCACTTATTGGTTTTTCTTGTTCATGTGATCTTAAGGTTCTATGTTCACTATAAAGAAGTATGCGTGAAAGTGCTCTTGAAAATCCCTTTCCTTTTCCTTTCTTTCTTGAATGCTTTGTTAGTTCATTGATTATGATCCTAAGCAGAGTCAACATAGGGAAGTTCAACTTATTTTAAAAGAGATGATACAGTCATGTGTTGATTTGGATGATTGTGGGTAGTTTACTTGTAATATGTGCTTGTGATTACACTTAGAAGTCCCATACTTTGCTAATCAGTCATGAACTGCCCCTTTTGTGAAGTGAAGTCCTTTGTCAAAGTCTTAACTATGCTTGTTTGAACTTGACAAGTTGGTTTTGACACAAATCCTGGTGTGTTCTCTTTCTTTTAAATAAATAAGTGAATAAACACTTAGGTAGAATTTAAACCTGTTTGCTAAACCCTTGAAGATATAACGGTGGATCACCTTATTATTTCCTTCCTTTCCTCTTAAATGATCTTGCTCACTTAGAATAGAGTTAAAGACAAGACAAATCAATGGTTTGTTTGTTTTGTCAATTAATACTAGGACAAAGAGGCATCAAGTTCAGTTTTAAGTTTGTAGGTTGGTAGACTATCTATGAAGTATCTGTGATTATTTTATCATCTAATGTAGGCTAGGCTATGTGTAATTACTTGTGATTTGTAGCAAAGGTGCACTAACTGTCTATGATTTGTGGCAAATCCTAGAACTAATGTGACTAAGGGACTTTAATGTGAAATCTGTTCTTTTCTTTGAATTGATCAAGGCTTAGTTTCTTATCTGGATTTGTTTGCTTAAACTCGCAGTCCATAACTTGTTAGCGTGTAGTCCATGTCATAAACCCCCGCCGCAAATAATTTATTCCCAAATGTGCAGAGTTTGATAAAGAGGGGAAAAGTGAAAATGAAAAGAAGTGATTAACTGTAGGAACTATAGGATTAAGTTCTCACTTGAAGACTAATTAGAGTTAATCTAATTGATAACTAGCTAATAGGTTGGTTGTCAATCTGCAACTTAGTCATGATCATGTTGAAACTGAAAAGTATAAAAAATGGAATGAAATAGCGTCTAAGAGAGACGTCTATTCTATTATTTGTGATTTCTTCTTGTTGGTCCTACCCCCATTAGTTATTTTTACCTAAACAGTGAAGTAAATTTTTTATGAAAGAATGGACTGATATGCTATGCTCTTGCATCTGTATTGGTTTTCATCTATGTATGGGTCTCAATTTGATAAATGATCATAAGTGTTCCAGTTTTATGAGTTTAAGTGTAAAAGAAGAATGAAATGAAGCAGCTTGGTCTTGATTTGTCTAAATCCTAAACAGTCTGGGGACTGAGGCTTTTGTCTTGAGACATGAAATTTTTCTTTACTTTTCTGTGTGCATAAGTGGATGATGTAATAATAATAACCCCTGGTCTTCAATTGCCTCATGCTTAAAGATGGAAACAGAGATAGAAACAAAAACATGATGCTAGTCTGCAAAAGTAAAGAGTATGAAGGAATAGAAAAGAAGAAAACAGTAGTTGAGAACTTAAGAAAAAAATTGCCTTTGATCTGTAACTGTCCAGTCTCTTTTGGTATATGATAAAGGGTAATAAAAGATGATAAGTGTAAGGGTTGAGGTTGAAAACCACTTGGCTAGATGGGGAAGGTCTTTTACAGACATCTTAGTAGAGGATTGAGAAAGGGTCAAGCAAATAAAAGATTGTCATCGCATCCCTCACAAGCCTATGGGGGTATAACCTCCTACCTTTGGTGTTTTCTTGTCATTCTGTTAAGCTCATTAAATCCTAAAAGATGAAACTTCTTGTGCACTTGTTAGTTGTTCACTAAGACTGATAGCCTGGCTTTGCGGTATTTGTTTTGATGTGTCTTAAGAAAAGGGGTTGGGCTAGTTAGATGATGTATAATGATTTGAAAATTTTGATAAAACTGGAAAAGGGACAAGCTGTTTTCAAAAGAGAATATTTTTTTTTTTGTGTAAAATAAGGTAAAAGAATTTTATGGAGATGATATGATAATATATGATAGACTCTTTAACATTTTGGTTAAGTTAGGATCATGATTTAGACCCTATGTGGATTTTGTGTGCATTGATGTGGGTTCAACTTGTGTTTTGAAAGGTGATCTGTTCTCTCCTTATATCCTAAGTCATAGTAATACTTAATAATATCTCAAAAAATAAAGAGGTCAATGATTTGCATTTATTCAAGGTAGCAGTGCAGGCTGAGGGGTATATTTGACCCTTTTCTTTGTGATACTTTGGACAACAAGTCATGCTTCCTTTCTATTTTTTTTTTTTTGAAATGTATTGTTAGTCCATTAGTCAAAAGTCCAAGTAACAGATAAAGCTGAACCTAATCTGCGGTTATGTTGAATGAATGTGTCCTCTTTTGCGTAGCATTAGAAGTTAGTGAAGGATATGTGGTCCTTGTCTAGTCTTTTGGAAGAATGATGTTATACCCCATATTTTTAGAGCATGAGCGTGACACGTGCTTCCTCTAGAAGAATTGACAACCATGTTGTATCCCGTACTTTTGTACGTTGGATTATTCGTAAGATGATGTGGGGCCCACATGCTTTGGAGTTTTATGAAAGACGTGTGAAGGGACATATGAGTAGTATATGGAAAGTTGAGTAAGTCCTAAGAAGGACCCATGAGCCAAAAATGAGTGTAGGCCCTTCAAAAGGACGATTTAAGAAAATATTTTCGGGTGATCTGACTTCGAGGGGCAAAAATGGTATTATAAGTTTGGAATTTTGGAAAACGCTCAGAAATGAAAGTTGTAGATAATTGCATTATCTTTCCAACCATAGGTCGTAGTCCCTCATACGATATCGGAATCAAAAGTTATGACCGTTTCACTGAACGAAGGTCCGGGCGGGGAAAAAGGGTCTCCCGCCGAACGCGCGAGGAAAAAAAAAAACATCAATGCACAATTCCAATCTCACGGTGCCCGAACGCCTGGAGGAGGATTTTAAGCTCGGTTCGGCGTAATCCGAGGAACCTCGTAAAGGGAGTAAACCCCCATTATTTTCAAAAGAAAACACTCTAAAACCTCCAAAAATCTGGAGAGTTCTCCCCAACACCAAGCCAACTTTTAGCCCAAAATCAGGTAAAATTTTCAAATTCCAGTCCGAGTAACGCATAATTTGTTACAGCCCGTAACTCGTGCGCTCGGACATTTCGAAGAAGTCGTGGAATGTGGAAGGTAAGGTCGTTTTCCAAAACTATTTTAATATACAAGTGGGTTATGAATATTATTTATGAATATTATTGGACGGAAATATTGAGAAAGGCTTAGGCAAGTAAAGAGAAGTTCATAAAATGGGCCGTGGAAATAATGCGGAAGGTCGGGGACAAAATGGTAATATTGAGAAAAGTCGAGGCAAAACGGGAATTTCGCATAAGTTTCTTGAATGTTCCAAGGAGGTCATATTGACCATGTGAAAAAAAAGGAAGAGAAAGAAAAAAAAAAGATGACAAATAAGTCATCTTCCAGAATAAAGAAAAATTCTAGAGAGGGCGTGCCCCCTCACGACTTAATATATATATATATGTAAGAAGGGAATTAAGTCATGAATTAAAAGAAGGAGAAGAAACAAACAAAAAAAAAAAAAAAAGAGAAGAGAATGAGTTCGGCCATGGTGGCCGAACTTGGACATGGAAAAACATGGTTCAAAAAAATCATTTTCTTCTTGTAATCCAAGTAAATGGAGGTCCTCTACAACATGGTATGATTGTTTCTAGAGATAGGCCATCCGTTTCGTCGTTTCCGCATTCTAGCCAAGTTGAAGAAGTTGAAGGAAAAAGGTAAAGAATTGAACCTTCCTTTCCATGTTATGGATGCTGTGAATGTTGTGAAGGTGTAGCAATGGATAAAATTCATGAAGGATATTGATGTTGCATGTTGGCCGAAAATAGTAGTATGTGTGTATGAGGAATTAATTTTATTTAGTAGCTGTATTGCTATCGTAATGTATAGAAATGATGGATTAATTCTATGTATGTTAGTTGTTGATTGAAATGTATAGAAATGGATGGGAATGTTAGAAACCTTATGGAAGCAGTACAGTGTTGTGACCGTGGGGTACGGTGTAGTGTGGGTGAGAAAAATGAATCAATTCTATTTAATATGTTTACTGGTTGGGTTTTTGGGGATTCCATGATTTATGTTCAAGGTTTGGTGGTTTGGGCTTGATCAGTCGGGATGTGCACATGGATAACTAGTAAGACATTAGTATGATTCCTTGTAATTGCATGAATAATATTGTTAATGTGTGGTTTTTATATTTTACGAATATGGAAGAGCATAAAATTGGTTATTAATGTTTTTAATGGCTGGAAGATTTCTTTGCAGATGATTATTATGAATATCATATTGTTGTCGATAATGTGGCTCAGTCTCCATTCTCTGTTTGTTTGGTTGAATTGGCCAAGTTGAACTTGGTGGGATGGTACGTTTATTAGGGGAGATAGAAGCTGCCGAAATTTCGGTGCAGACAAAGTGTTACTTAAAGAATCAACTTCCAAGGCACTAATCAAGTTTTGGTAAATGTGACCAAATCGTAGATTTCATGATTCTTTGCGAACTTGGATTTGGAGTAGCATGAAAGCAGAAAGAGGTATGTAAGACTTCACTTTCATTCTTTGGCATGTCTTAGATGTAGTAGGCTTGAACACGCGTCTTGGGACAATTCCTTTCCTAGAAATCCGAGTTTGAAATTAGTTACTATTCATTCAAGAGAATTGAACTAGAAATTGTGTGAAATGATTGAAAAAGCTTCCTAAACACCTATAGAACTTGCATGAACAACACCCGACTATCCTAAACTCTCATAAGTAAGGTCATAAAAGGTAATGTACGTAAATTGTGTACGCCGCCTCATTTGACCCGAGGCGGGCCCATTGTTCCCGGACTTTCTTTATCGTTTCAATTATCAAACGATAAGTGTTGTAATTATTCTAATAAAGAGAAATTTATGATAACAATGGTAACGATGATGTTAAGGAAAAGAATATGTCTATGATGAGTATGACAAGAATGATTCCATGACTAAGAGTCTCAAGCTAAGGAGTTAAGAGAGTGTGAAAGTATCAAATTAGATCTTGATCTTATTTTCTAAAAACTCCAAAGTATACGAGTTGTCGTCGTAGATAAGGTTTTATGATTTCCCTCCATGTTTTCTCTTAACGTTATTCTTCGTTGAGCGCCTCGCCTTATAATACTAGTTCCTTCAAGGCGAGACACGAGGACCGTGATTGTTCCATAATGCACCGGAGGCTACCGACCTTACGTCACTCCGACAGTCGTAGCTTTCACTGGGCTCTTCGGCGCATGCTTTATAAAGTATGTTTTTTTATATAACACCGTGCCTACATGGCTACGGCGCCCACACCATCAAGTGGCAGGATTACACCCCGGACGCGGAGGCCTCGGACGCGGCTCATTACACCGTTCCTATATGGACGGCAGCTATACACCGATCCTACGTGGTCGGGCGCTTACTTTACAAATACTTACGTGTTTTTTAAAAAAAAAAAGGCTAGCATGCATGGCATCCGCCCTGCAAGTGGCACTCGATTACATTACCTTTATTCCATGATCTCATTCGTAAAAAGCGTTACACCGTACCTATATGGTCGCAGTACACACCGCACCTATATGGTCGCAGGCTTACACACCGCACAGCACGGCGCGCGCTTTCGGCGTAATCTATATAGTACTCCAAAAGGTAAAGTTAACTTGCATAATATTCGTCATGGTAGACAAACAGAGATACAAAAGTTATCCCACCCTTCCATGTTGTGTTTTACGTTCTTTATTATGATCTCGTGATACTATTCATGTCTTACATACTCAAGACATTGTCAGACGACTCCCTCTTCTTCGGGGGCCGCGTTTCATGCCGCGTTGTACACCAGCATTTCCAGTAGCTGCACGTAGAAGACGTTCCAGCCGAAGTTGGCAAACTCCGTTGTTCTCGAGTGTCGCCGAGTCGGCGTGCTATATCATGATGTCTTGTCCGAAGTTAGAGACTTTGCGTACATAGTTGCGGGGTCTTCGGGAGTCGCCTGCTTTATAATAAAAGCTTTGTACGCTACCTACATTTTATTCGATTCAAAAGCAACAAAAGAATATTTTAAATCTTATTATGTATACTTGAAGTAGAGATTTGAAAAAAAAAAGTATGTAGGTAATAAGAGTCGGGCCGGGTTCGCCGCTCCCACGGGGTCGGGTGCCCATCACACCCTAGTAAGATCGGTGTGTGATACAAGAGCCGCGCGCATCGTGGGGGCGTGACTTCGGAATATATAAAGGGGCTTAACCCCTCATTTTGCAAAAAATCGTACCAAAAACATTCCAAATATTCTAGAAAATTTCCCAACCTTCCACCACCAACTTTTAGCCCGTGGTATAATTCCCAAAAGCTAGATAGTTGAAAAAGTGATCGAGGCTTTGTGGCTTAAGTTCAAGGTGGAGGAGTAAATATATTATTATTATGGAGGGAAAGGTATGAATCTCTTTTTATTTGTGTTAATATTGGTTTATTTACGAAGAAATCGTTATAAAATGGATCGTGATGGAAATATGGGACAAACACCATATGGAATGTTTATGAAGTATTTTGAAGTTGGAAATATTATGGTTAATGTTGGTATTGTTGGAATTGTTTGGTATAGTTTATGAATTTGGAAGAAAGAAATGTATTGTTGTTGTTCCATTTGGGTTCGGGTTGTTGCATAATGGTTGGGTTGTTTTGAATTAATTGTTGATGTTGTTAGTATGATTGTTAATATTGTTGTTGGTTTGGCCGGTTGAATTTATTGTTGATTAAAATTTGCCGAGTTAGATTTGAAGTGTGGTATATTTACAGAGATGCGAAATTTTAGGATATAAATGAATTTGCTAGGATTGAGATAGGTATATGGTGATGAGTCTAATGATTATGTCAACTCTCTTGAATGTAGACTAACAAGTTTGGATGGATAAGCGTAGCTAGCTAATAAGGCGCGGCGTTGTGTATGTTAAGGCTACGCCCTTTCTTTCTATGGCATGACTCATACGCGAGATGTTATAAAGCTTCCACAACGTTCTCATTCTCAAAAGTTAGAAATAATGGTTTTAAGGCATGATTTCCTTTTAAAAGTTTACAAATACTTTCCCAAAATGATTATTTTCTTCAAAAAACCAAGTTTTATGATTTTGAAAGCTTTTATGACTAGAACGACGAATATGATTTATGATGACAAGGTGGATGATGCCAAACATGAGAAAAATGTCTATGACTTAATACGTCAAGGATATGTTCTTACCATGAACATGACGATATGGAATGTTAAGCTATTTCTTGGACAATGACTATTTTTTTAAAGGGTTCCAAAGTATATGAAACGATATGTTATGATCCCGATTCATGTTTCCGCGATGTTACTCTTCCTCAATAGTCTCGCCTTATTGTACTAGTTCCTTCAAGGTGAGGCAAGCGCCTATGGTTATCCCATAATATAATCGGAGGTTACCGACCTTACGTCACTCCGATAGACACGTAACTTTTTCTTTGGGCTCCCATGCGCTAAATATGCATATGTACATGGGGGGGAGGGATATATGGGGAGGGGAAGGGAAACATGTTGCATTGCCACTCGGTCACTGGAATCATCCCGGACGCGGATGCCCGGGACGCGGATATATGTGTGAGCCGACGTATTTCGGCGCTATGTGGGTGAGCCGACTTGTTCGGCGCTATGACATGATATGACCAGATAAGCATGCATGGCATCCGCCCCCTCGAGGCATTATATGTTACAAACTTTTACATGATATGATCCATATATACATACGCCTTATAATATGATCCATATGTACAAAGCGCCTTTACATGATATGTTCCATACAGTACAAAGCTGGCGCCTTACACGTGACATGTTCCATATGTACACTTTACTCCCTTACACACATGATATGTCTCATATGTACAAGATACTCTTTCTCACATGATATGCTCTACACCTCCATACCGTTGTCGTACATGATTACATCTCTTTCTATGTTACCATCCATGCCTTGCATACTCGCACATTGCTCGTACCGACGCCTTTTTTGGGGCGCGTTTATGCCGCGTGTGTCGCCCAAACGAGTAGAAGCCATTATAGAAGATGACCTGGGCCGAAGTTGGCAAGCTCCATTTGCCCCGGAGAGTTGCCGAGTCCGCCTATATGTGCTATGATTTCGATCACGCGTTAGAGACTTTGCGTACAGTAGTCGTGGGTATAGAGTGTCGCTTTGAAAACGGCCCCACTAGCCGATATGTTTTTATTATACCTTATGTTGCTGCAGCCCTTACGTTTACAAAGTGCTGTGTTTAATTTGAGAAAGTACTAAAAAGATTTTGAAAAATTTTACTATGTATTTTACCTTCAATTGACTAAGAACAAAGAGAATATGTGTGTATTAAGAGTCCGAGGGTTCGCTCGGCTCCGAATATGGGGTCAGGTGCCCATCACACCCTAGTGGGATCGGGGTGTGACATATACTCTTCTGATATATATGATTATGTTTATTCAGGGTACGGCGGGGCCCTGTCCCGTCATCCGATTCTGTTGTTCTGTATTAGAGGTCTGTAGACATAGATGTGGGTTGCATATAGTTTTGTTCGGACACGTTGTGTGAGCTGAGCCTGGGCACCATCCCGCCGTGGGTGCGCCTTGTCGGCCGCGCGCATGTATGTTTTGATACGGTATGTATATCGCATAGCCCACGGCCCCCCTCGTGACAAAGATGCATACTTGTAGGCGCCAGCTTGGAGCCACGTCCGATATCGATTTATGTACGAGTCGTTTGTATGCCGAATCGATTAGCGAGCGCGTATGGGTGCCCAGTTCGGGCACTAGTCACGGCCTACGGGGTTGGGTCGTGACAATAGCATAAATACTTATAACCTCAAAAATAATATTGTCCAATGAACTTATGAAAAATCTAATGTACAAAAGTACGGGATGTAACATCCTTTCCCCCTTAGGAACATTCGTCCTCGAATGTTAAACTAGTCTTGCTTATTGTCCTTGATTCCATTCCTTAATACATTCCCTTATTGGATCCTGTCCAATGTATACTCCCCTACCCATATCATGTTTATCGTACCATCGCTTTACTTAACGTAATATATCTACGTCGCTTCTTTACTCTTTTTCTTTTCACGCATACTTCTACCATTTCCTTGACTTATATCTGCTCATACCATTTATAACCTTCCGCTAAACTTGCCAACGTCACAAATCTTCTCACATTATTCTAGAGCTGCAAATGAGACACCACACGTACCTCTAACCTTTCTTTACCCTGGTAGCTAAACCCCTTGTTCCCTGGAATCCGTAAGTCGATGTCGCTAACATAACCATGGCTCTTCTGGCCTCCTAGTTGATGTCCAAACTAGTTACGACCTCTTGTACTTGAATACCTCATACCATTACCTTTACTTTACTTACCTTTGAATCTCATAGCTTATTACTTCTCAAATACACATTGCGTTATCCGAAACTCCTTGCACCAATGCTCTTACCTGCAGTAATGTTAGCTCTGTGGCTACCTATAATCCTCCTCATTGCAACCATCTCTGCATCAATAATAACCGTAAGTTCTGACTCAACTCTTATAACTTAGCTCAATAGCTCGATTTGGATTTGAAAGAAGGGTAACTTACTCCTAAATGTCCTGTAGCTTCCTGTTTATATAATGTGGTGCACAACACATTTATAAACAAGACTCTGCTAGACACAACTTGTAGACTCCCTAGGAAAGACCTGCTCTGATACCATGTTTGTCACGCCCCAAATCTAGAGAGGCATAACCGGCACTCGATGCCACACTCGGCCCGAGTGAACTACTCTATACCTGCAACTCCGGAGGGATAACCCTTAATTTAGGCTGATAGGGACTACCTGCACATAGACAATACCAACCGGTCGACAAGGCCATAATCTGGATAAACATAAACACTGACTACCTCGTATAAGCTGGGCACACACACCTAGAACGTATATAAATAACTGAGCAAGCCGACGAGACTGCTATGATCGTACATAACCAATATGCACGTCGACTAGGCTGCCACAATACACGGGGACATCCAAAACGAACTACATCGATATAGCTGACCAAAACACACATACACAACCCATATATGTCTACAGACCTCTACAAGTATAACAAGGCCTATGTCAAAGGATCTGTACCGAAATGACTCAAGCTCTGGAACAATGGAGGTCACCAAGCAGCTGAGTAGTAGTCCTAAGCTGGAGGATCACTAAACTGTGTGTCTGTACCTATGGGCATGAAACGCAGCGCCCGAAGAAAGGGGGTCAGTACGGAAAATGTACTGAGTATGTAAAGCATGAAGTACAATAAAGAAGATCATGACTGAGCAAAAAGTTGACAGGAGATGAGTATGATAATCAAAGATACCAATGCATCTGTGCCTTATAAGATGAGTCATGCATATATGTATATATAATATACCGTACCCGGCCCATTTATGGGACTCGGTGAAAAAGTCATATACCGTACCCGGCCCATTATGGGAGTAACGCCCCAATTTTTTTTTAAACTAGCTCTCGAATTTTTGATTGACCTTATCTTGATAGTAAGGGTATATTTTACTTCGCACTTCCTGAATATGAACTTGACGACATTTGAAACTTATTCGAAGTGTTATGGTGTAGTTATATAAACTAATCCTACTATGATTTTCTTATTAAATTTATTAAATGGATTAGATATTTATAAAAGTGGGCAGCCCCCTTTTTATTTTATTTTATTATTTTTCATCCTTATCTTACTAAGTAAGATATATACCCTTTGGTTCTTATCCTCTCATCCCCACACTTCCAAAGAGTTCTTGAGAGTTCCTGAGGATTCCGTAACGTTCCACAACCTTCCATGATTTTCCATAATCTTCTATAACCTTCCACAATCTTTCATAATTTTTCATAATTTTTCATAATCTTCTATAACCTTCCATAACCTTCCATAACCTTCCATAATCCTCCATAACCTTCCATAATCTTCCATAATCTTCTATAACCTCTCCATATCATCAAGAGAGAAGATCAACATCAAAACCCCAAGGATAATCCATGGAAGGTAATTGTCCTTGTTTCTCTCCAAGGTGGCAATGAACTTGATCTTGGAAAGAGTTGAATAAAGTGAGGTTCTTCTACTATAAAGTATATATGCTCTTGTACAAGCTAAGAGGAATTTTTTGACGAAGTGGACTTTGGTTGGTTTAAGGGTATAGACGATTTGAACTCCTCGAGTTTTGGTAGAACTTGTTGTGTGGTAAAACGCCAAGGTTTGTGTATAAACTTGAACTTGGAATATCTTTATTTTCAAGAAGTTTTCAAGTATCTTGATGGGTTGTTTCCATACTTTCATCTTATATCATTGTATGGTTATCATCTCAAGTATTGCAAAACTTTCGCTAAATCGCCCACTAGTACGAATTGCTTGATCATTTTGTATTCTGTTGACTTTGTCCTTCTTGTTGTGACTTTGTCATCGATATCGGCATGCTTCTCGATTCAGATCTTTCCCATCTTGACTTTGGATTTACATTTCGTCTTGATGATGGATTTTCGTCCATTTTCGAGTACGAGTGGAAAGCCATTTTCAACATGGCTCGGATTCTCTTGACTATTGGGTGACCCCTTTGATTCGGGGGCTTCGGTCCATCTTGATATTGAATGTGTTTGGTGTTATGGCATGACGCATATATCTGGCGAAATTGGTTATTTGACAAACTCTCTTGAATTGAATTATGTTTTCTTGGATACTTGAGCCTTCAATATTAGTATCGACATTTCGAAACTCTTCAAGGCTGGTATTTGATACTTTGATATACTTGTTTACTTGATTTATTGTTATCTTATTGAGCTACCTATGACGGACAATGGAATTGGAGAATCTAATGGCTCCAAGCCCAAAAGCTTATACACCACTAAGCTTTATGCTTAGCGATAGTTGTTTTCAATCGTAGGTAATGTACGGGAAGAGATGTGAAGATGGCCATTTGGAGTAGACTTTTGGGAGCCTTATTGAAGATCACATTTGCATATGCATCTAGGTCTTGTAAAATTTTGGGGCTTGTACATGATCCATGTGTGCGCTTATGTATGAAATTTTGGAGGCTTGTTGGACACAAGACCATATTCTTATAACTTGAACTTGGTGACTTGTTTTGCTATTTTAAGGTGTGGTTCCAACCCAGGTCATGCCATGTACTGGGTTTACATTTTACCTTGTAATTATGTACAAAGGAAGATACTAGTTTCTGTGATAATCACAAGTTTGAGTTTTGTGTATCTTATGGACCCGCAAAGGTGTTGATTTGAAAATATAATTTCAAAACGAAGTTGCTTAAATGTGTTCACTATTTGAGAAGGGAATTACCGTTTGAAATTGATACTCTGATGTTATATTTCATCTAAGAAATTTTTCGGAGGGTACAATGAAAAAAAAATGTCGCACTTTCAACCCTTTTTCGCGTGGGCCTATCTCCGCGATTAAATATTTTTGTGAATATCTTTTGGCATAAATTTCTTCTAAACGTTGTAAGTGTGAAATTAGCTTTTGTTTCGTAAGTGGTATCCTTCCAAAGGGGATGCTACAAGTTTTGGTATCAGAGCCTAGGTTCGTGATTCTAGGACTTTTGTTGTGACTTGTTGGTATACTTGTTCCTTTTTTTTTTTACATATTTTGTTGAGTGTATTGCGCATATGCATCGTGTACATTTCCCTAATGCAATGTGATCTTCCCTTATGTAGGAATTAAGTCATGGCCTCTTCTTCTTCTAATAGACCTATGGAAGCCGCTTGCGAGGGTTTAAATAACTCTAATGCCCAACCTCACTTACAAGAATGGGTTGGAGAACATTTTTCTGATTCTAAACCTCCTCGTACTAGTGGATCTGAAGTGGGAAATAATCAGGGTACAAGAGTTGGGCTACACCCTCAAATGAGTCATAGTGCTCCTGCTGTTGATCCTCCTTTTCAACAAATGGCTGATTTCTTTCATCACATGGCTAGAAAAATGCCCAACCCTAATGAAATGAACTTTGACAAAATGAGAAAAATTTGTGGAGTTGAGTTTGAAGGCATTGTTGATCCTACGGATGCCGAGCAGTGGTTGGAGCGGATGGAAAGAGTGTTTGAGAAATTAGAGTGTTCAGACGCTGCCAAAATTTAAGTATGTTGGCTCACTGTTACAAAAAAATGCCTATGACTAGTGGGTAATGTTACACCTCGCATTTTGCGCGTATTCGGAAAATTGGAAATGATTCGGAATGTTAAGAAATAGGGCCTTAATTGGATTTTACTTAATGTGCATGTGATGTTTAAGGAAGTGTTGACGCGGAAATGTTAAGGAAGGTTGAGGGCAAAATTGGAACCTTGTAAATTAGTTCCGTGAATTTCCAAAAACGAGCCATCACCAATTGGGCTCAAGAAATTAAATGAAAAATTAGGCCCAAAGAAGAGAGGGTGGCCGGCCATGAAAGGCTTGGCCCAAGCCCTTGAAGTTGGTCATGTGTCTTACATGTGACCAACTAAATATTATAAGAGAGTGAGAGTTCAAGAAAATTCAAGAAACAAAGAACAAAACAAAAAAAATTTGAAGAACTCCAAGAAAAACAGCCCTCGGCCGAACAGTGGAGAAAGGAAAAAAAATAATTTCCAAGTCCTTTAATCTTGTTCCAAAAACTAGTATCTTGTGATTTTCTTGCTAAGTCAAGCCTCCTTTACAACTTGGTGTAGTTGGTTTGGAAGAAGGAGCACCTATTCATTCAAGTTGACAAGTTGTTCTAGTGAAGAAGTTTGAAGAGAAAGGTAAGGTTTCAATCCTTTTTCTATGTTATGAAGCTTTGGTTTGTGTTGTGGTATGTAGAGACAAGTTGAAAGCATAGAAATATGGAAGTTTGCATGGTGGAAGGGCATGCATGTAGGTGGCCGTATATGTGTTCTAGTGTGTAGTGTGATTATGTTGAATTCTATGTTGTATTATAGTTGTGGTTATTGTGAAATTAGTATTGGAAGTGAAAGTTGAATGAAAATGCAATGGAATGGAAAAATGCATGTTGGCCGTGGATGTATAGGTGGTCAAACCATGACGAATTTATTTTGTTTAATATGTTAGTTGCGTCGTTGTGATCTTTATAGTGTGAATGGAGGTTTAACGATTTAAGTTTGGCATTAGAATTGCATATATGTGTTATAGGAAAGTATATGTGTTCTAACATAGTTGATATGTAATTATGAAAACGCATTGTTTAAGTGCTAGTTATGATTGTTGTTAATGAATTTGAGATATGATAATGTGTTATGAACATGTTGGTTGAAGAATGGGAGTTTTGGACGAGTTATGGTTTCGGTGGAAAATTTATATATTTTGCGAATAATATGTAAAGCTATATATAATGTCTCCAAATGATGTTGGGATGGTCTTGGCAAGCAAATGAGGATGTAAGCATTGATATTGGTTTGAAATGTGAAGTTAGTTTGGAAGTTGTTGTCTTATGTTGGAAGAGGACTATTCGTGTTAGTATGCGGTTCTTATTGTGGATTAATGTTGTTGGTTTGGTTGTTGTTGATATTTGAGCCGAGTTAAATTCTCGGGGCGTCATATTTATAGGGGAGGTGCTGCCGAAATTTTGTTAGACAAGTATTAGTGCAAAATGAATGCCTAAAACCTTATGGTTCACTTATGGCAAACTTGACCATTTGTAGGTTTTGGATTTTAAAGGAGAATTGAGTTTTGAGAACGTAAAGGCGCAAAAGGTATGTAAAGCTTTCCTATTTCTCTCTTGGCATGACCTAAGTGTACTCGGATCGGATTTGAATCTCAAGAAGTGTCCTGCTCATCGGAACCCGCGTTTGAAAATGCCCCTTTTTCGTTCAATGGAATTGAATCCTTTAAGCATGTTTTGATTGAAAGAATTATGCAAATTTATGCAAATTGCCTAGAAAGTTATGGTACGTCCCTAGGACCTATATAGATGATTCCATAGGCATCATATACATAATTCAAGCCCATCGCTTCGGTTGTCCCGAGGTGGACCCACTAATTCCGATTTTACCCTTTTGTATTTATGATTTGTCTTCGAGCGGTTCTGAAAGAAATATTCTAACTACTAAATGAAAATTGTCTTAAATGTTTCCTTAAGTCTTGTAAACTACTTTGGAACATGGAAATGATCGTAGAAAGGGTATTTCTCCGTAATCCATTATGACCTCCGAAATTCACTTAATATGATTCCGTCCGATTCCATTGCTTGATTTGTCATTCGCTATGCTTCATTGAGTCTCTGGAAATCTATATGGTATTTTATTACATTTAGTTTCTCACTACTCCGCTCGTGGATGCCTCAATGTTTCCTTCACTGAGCCCGGGCCAGGATATGTTATCACGCGTATTTCTCCGCATTGTTCGCGCGCGCCCGGTGTGAGGGGGAAAGGTGTATAATAATGTGTACTGGTTATGGTGTATGATGTGCCATGTACGCTTATGCCGATATTTGTGATTATGTTCGATATGGCCATTTGATATGATATGATCTCGTTATGGTTTGTGGCGCCGGTGTCGGGGGCGACCACGTTCGATCGCCGAGTCCCTAACGGCCGCTTTGGCATACATTTTCTGCATGTATTATTTATGATTTCTGATATGCATTTTGATCAGCTATGTATTTCATTCATTTTCCGCACATTCTGTTCTGATCTTAATTTATTTATTTTCCCTCGTTTACATATTCAAGACATTTTCCGTACCGACCCCCTTTCTTTCTGGGGTCGCGTTTCATGCCCGCAGGTACGGATACACGCTTTGCAGATCCGCCCGCTTAGGCCATCTACCAGCTACTTTACAGTGCTCCTTTGTTCGGAGCTTACATTTTGGTACAGCCTTTTTTTTACTAATGCATATGTACATTCGGATTTCAGGGTACGACGGGGCCCTGTCCCGTCATATGTTTATGTTTTCAGTCTGTAGAGGTCTGTAGACATATGTTGTGGGTTCTGTATATATATATTCTGTGAGTTTGTGTACGTTGGGGATTGTATATACATTTTGTGTCGGCCTGATCGGCCTTCGTGCGCCATATCCACTTTTGTGCGTCATCTGTTGATATCCCTTAATTATTATATATGTTTATTTCGCCATTATGCTAATGTGGGATAAGGGTACGTATGAGTGTCCAACTCGGGCACGAGTCACGGCCTACGGGGTTGGGTCGTGACAGGTAAGTGTACCGAATGCCAAGGCAAAACCTCCTCGTTCTTACTGGAATGATTTTGTGAAAGAATTTCATATGAAGTATGTCCCACTTTGCTTATCATGATGCAAAGAAAAGGAGTTCTTGAATTTAGAGCAAGGGGTATGTCTATTGTCAATATCGCCAGAGTTTCTCAGGCTTTCTCGTTATGCTGGTGGTATTATTAACAATGAAAAAGATAAGTGCAGGCGATTTGAAGACGGTTTGAATAATTCCATCAGAAAATATGTGGCGATCCTACAACATGAAAACTTTTGTAAATTAGTTCCAGCTGCTCTTACTTGGGAAAGGATCGACAAGGAACAAGTTAGTAGAAATGAAAACAAGTTCAGAAAGGCTGATGCAGATTCAGGAGGTCCATCTAAAAGGGGAAGGTTTGACAATTCCAAAGCTAGTACTGTTTACAAGTCAGCCCAGCATAAGCAAAATATATCAAATTTCTCTCAATGCTAAAGCACCAAGCTATGGCCAAGGCAAGACTCGTATACCCACTTGTGCACAATGTGGAAAGAATCACTTTGGTACTTGTAGGAGAGCTTCTAGTGCTTGTTTTAATTGTGGGAGCTTCAATCATAAAGTGAAGGATTGTCCTAATCCTAACCTCACTTCTTCTCCGCGTACGGAAGGCACAGTTCAAAAACCTATTACCACTCATTCTCAAGGGAATGGAGGTGCAAGATCTAGAAACACACAAGCAATAGGTGCAAGTGGAGCCAATCAAGCTAGTGAGTCAAGAGCTACAACACGAGCTTATCTACGAGAACGAGAGGGATGACCAAGATGGAGCAGACGTGGTTGTTGGTAAATTTCACTTATTTGGCTTATGTGTTGTTACCTTATTTGATCCACAGTTCTACACATTCCTATGTTTGCTCATCATTGGTTTTTCCTAAAAATGTGAAATCTGTGAGACTTGATTGTGGTGTGTGCTTGTCCAAAGTCCTTTGGGTCAAAGTTGTTTATAATCAAATCTATCGAGGTTGTCTGGTGATTCAAAATCTAGTCTTCCTACTCGATTTGATGGAAATGCCCCTTCCAAGACTATGATGTCATCATCGGTATGGATTAGCTTCATAGTTACCATGCGGTAGTTGATTGTAGGTCGAAGCATGTGACTTTTAGAGCTCCTTCACTTTCACACATAATTGTTCAAGGTGAACTATCATTGACATCTAATATTATCTCCGCGGTTGTGGCAAGAAAGATGGTCGGGCCGTGGTTGTGGAAGCTTATCTTGCTCATATATTTGATACACACCTGGAAAGTCCAAGCCTTAAGGATGTACCAGTGGTGTGTGAATTTCCTGATGTCTTCCCTGAAAATCTTCCTGGATTGCCCCCGGAAAGGGAAGTTGAATTTCCTATAGAGGTTATTCCTGGAACTACTCCTATTTCTATAACTCCTTATCGAATGGCTCCAAGCAGAATTGAAGGAGTTGAAAATTCAATTGCAAGAACTTCTTGAAAGGTTTTATTCGCCCGAGCGTTTCTCCCGGGGAGCTCCTATTTTATTTGTGATGGAACTCTTAGGCTTTGTAGATTAAAGAATCGAACAAGGTAACAATTAAGAATAGATATCCACTCCTAGGATTGATGATTTATTTGACCAGTTAATGGTGCTAGGT
Source organism: Lycium ferocissimum (assembly GCF_029784015.1). NCBI lineage: Eukaryota > Viridiplantae > Streptophyta > Magnoliopsida > Solanales > Solanaceae > Lycium > Lycium ferocissimum. The sequence continues at coordinate 13,271 of NW_026713855.1, read as the reverse complement.
TGTTCTCAAAAATTGATTTGAGGTCCGGGTATTACCAACTGCGAGTAAGTGAACAAGATGTCCCTAAAATTGCCTTTAGACCTCGATATGGCCATTATGAATTTTTGGTGATGCTATTCGAAGTTAACCGAATGTCCGGCAAAGCATTCATGGATACGATGAATCGCGTGTTTAAGCCTTATCTTGATCAATTTGTGGTGGTCTTTATAGATGATATTTTAATATATTCCAAGAATAGTGAAGATCATGAAAAGCATCTTCGAATTGTTTTGCAAATTTTGCAAGAGAAAAAGCTTTATGCTAAGCTTTTCAAATGTGAATTTTGGCTTGGTGAAGTGGCTTTTCTGGGACATATTGTGTCAGCTGAAGGTATGAAGGTGGATCCTAGTAAGATTCAAGCTATTCTTCCGAATGGAAACAACCTAAAAGTCCAAGTAAAAGTAAGAAGTTTCTTGGGTTTAGCGGGATACTATAGAAGAGTTTGCCAAAACTACTCCATTATAACTCTCCTTTGGCAAGCTGAGAAGGATATATCAAGTTTATGGGATGACAGCAAATGCTAAGAAGGGCTTTAGAAAAGCTAATCCTTATTGACATAACTCCTGCCACTTACTTCTATATTCAACAATGAAAAAAGAGTATATATTCTTATGATGAAATCACTTACCTCTCTCATCATGGCTGGAAGTTGTATCCCAGTGAGAAGGAAAAGTGGTTCACGATATCACCTCTAAAATTGAAACCATAAATTGAACTATCCTACTCATGACTCGAGCTCATTGCCACACGTTGTTTGCTTAAAACTTGGAGGCATTACTATATGGCGAAAAAGGTCACATATTTATCGATCACAAGAGTTTGAATTATGGCACACAAAAAGAGTTGAATTTGAGACAACGTAAGATGGTTTGAACTCATTAAATATTATGACCGCACGATTGATTATCATCCCAGGAAAGCCAATGTGGTGGACGGTCTCTAAGTTGCAAAGCCTTTGCTAGTTTATCTCTAAGCCATTGCCGTCTTTGCTTGAATTAAGAGCCGCGAATTCTTGTCTTGCATTTAATTTCGATGGCTCTATTAACACCCAGATTTACCAAGTCAAGCCGCTCTACTTGAATGAAAGAAGCAGTTAGATGAGAAGCTTGTGAAATCGATCAAAGAAATTTAACTCAAGGAAAGCTTGATTTTAAATTAAGGGAGGATGGTGTTCTACTTTATCAAATAGGTTATGTGTTCCTAAAGATGACAACTTGAAAAGAAATTTTGAATGAAGCACATACTTCACCATATGCAACGCATCACCTGAGGTACTAAAATGTACCAAACCATCAAAGAACACTACTGGTGGAATGGTATGAAGAAGGACATTGCGGAATTTATTTCTAGATGCTTAGTTTATCAACAGATAAAGGCCGAGCATCAAGTCCTAAGCCGGTTTGTTACAACCCTTGTCGATACACAGTGGAAATGGGAAAGAATAACTATGGACTTTGTTTACGGGGCTTCCACGCGCTCAAAGAAATTATGATGCAATTGGGGTTATAGTTGATAGGCTTACCAAAAGTGCTCATTTCTCGGGCCATCGAATGGACTACCCACTTGAACGTTTGTGCGAGCTGTACGTTAATGAGATTGTGAGGCTACGTGGTGTTCTTGTTTTATTGTATCGACCGAGGACCAAGGTTTTACATCAAGTACTGACTAGCTTGCAAGAAGCTTTGGGCACTAGGTTGAACTTTAGTACTTCTTTCCATCCTAAGACAGACGGCCAGTCTGAGAGGGTGATTCATGTTATAGCCCGTATATTGTACGTTTGGAAATTCCAAGGTCGTCGTGGAAAGTTAAGGGCGAGACCATTTTGGGAATTATTTTAATGGACGAGTTGTTATAAATATTATTTATGACTATTATTAGTATGGAAATATTGGGAAAGGTTAAGGGCAAAAGGAAATTTGCAAATGGCATCATGGTAATTTTTGGAAAGGCTAAGGGTAAAATGGGAATTTATGATGTTCTAGAAAAATTCATGGAATGGCCATGTTGGCCTGAAAATGTAGCATATGTAGGTGTATGCTCACATTTTTTATGAGGGCTAAAGTGTACATAGGAAGACAATTAAGTCTTCTTTGTTATTTCAAGAAATTTCTAGAAAAATGAAATGAAAATGATGACAAAAATTAAGTCATCTTTGCCATGGAAAATAAGAAAATTCTAGAAATAAAGAAAGGGGAAAAGAAAAGAAAAATCTAGAGAGGGGGCATGTGCCCCTCACATGCATGCAATATGTATATATATAAGAGAAGGGTGGTCATATTTTAACAAGGAGAGAAAGAAAGCAAGAAAGAAAGAAAGAAGAAAAAAAAATGGAGGGGCCATTCGGCCATGCCTTGGCCGAATTGGTGCCATGAGGGAGAGAGCAAGAAAAATATTTTTTCTCCTAGTTTTCCTATCAATTTGAGGATCCTCTACAACATGGTGCAAGTGTTGAAGCAAGTAGAAGGATGTTTGGTGTCATGCACCAACCCTACACCAAGTGAGAAGTTGAAGGAAAAAGGTGAGATTTAATCTCTTTTTATATGTTATGAAGGGTTTATTTATGTTCTAGTATGTAGAAATGGTTAGAATTCATGAGAATATGGAAGTTTGCGTGGTGTTTATATGTGTGTATGAAGTGTGTGTGTGTAATGTTGTGTAGACAAAATAAGTTGAATTTTATGTAGTATTTTAGTTGTGGATATTGTGGATTTTATATTGGAAGTGAAGGTTGAATGAATTGGGTTGAAATTGGAAATATGGAATATGGCCGTATGGTTGTTGCATGATGTAGAAGACAATGAATTAATTGTTCTTAGTATTGGTTGTTGTCGTAATGTATAGAAATAGATGAAAAATTCATGAAAACTTGTTGGTAGTTGTTGTGGCCGAAAATGATGGAAGGTTGACAAGTTATGGTGAATTAATTCTAGTTAATATTTTAGTTGTTGTGTTGCGTAATCCATGATGAAAAATGAAGGTTTGATGGCTTAAAATGAAGTTGTAGTCGTTATCGGAATATTAGAATAGTTAATGTGATATTGGCTTGAATTCTTACATTGCATGGAAAATGTTGTTAATGTAAATTGATATTATTGGATATTCTAGTTGTCGTCGTTATGAATTATGTGATGAAGGAAGGTTGTTGTTGAAGTTAGTATACATGAATGATGATGAAATGTATAGTTGTTGTGAATTGGAAGGTTTCGGGTAAAGTAATATGTTAATTGAGTTGTTAGAAGATTATGTGAATTGAATTGAATTGAATTGAATTGAAGTGAATTGAATTGAATTGAATTGAATATAGAAGTGTTGCTGGGATAATCCTAGTAATGTTGTTGGATTGGCCGAGTTGAATTCTCGGGTTTGTTGATGTTGGTTTGGGCCGAGCCATATTCTCGGGACGGTGTATTTTCGGGGGAGATCTTTGCTGAAATTTCACAGAATATAAGTGAATTTATTTGAAAAGTTGAGACAAGTGAATAACAATGGATTAAATGATTGTGTGAATTCTTTGGTATGTAGATTGACAAGTTTGGACAAATGAGCATAACTAGTTGGTCGCGGCACAGGTATGTAAGGCTTACCCTTTCTTTCTTTCTTTTGGCATGTCTTAGAGCCAAGTAAGGTGTGATATTGATATGTATATTCGGGTTATTCTATTCTGTGATTCCGAATCTGTTTAGGAGTCGTATGTCCCCCCCTAATTTAAGTATCTAATAATTCTGACAGACGAATTCTGATTTAAGCATTCTGGTATACGTATCCTGATATAAACATTCTGGTCGATAAGCATCGGATATAGATATTCTGATGTAAATATTTGACACAAGCGTTCTGACATGAGAAATTCTGATACAAGAAATTTGGAATAGGTATTCTGAGTTGAGTATTCTGATATAAGTATGAGTATTCCTAACCTTGATATCAATATTCCGACATAAGTGTTTCGATATAAGTATTTTGATATAAATATTCTGATAAGAAGATTCTGATATAAGTATTTTGTTATGAATAATCCATTATGAACGTCCGATTATTTCATCGGGTCTTGGTTTATGTGCATTTAGTTTCTCACTACTCTGTTCGTGCATATGTTACGATTTCCTTCGCCGAGTCCCGGGCCGGTTTATTTCGTGCGCATTATGACATATTCGGCAGTATGATGTGTTACGGTTTCCGAGACCTCGCCATAGGGCCGGTTACCGTCTATGGTGTTATGATGTGATATGGCTTCGATATATTCGATGATATGATGTGTATGATGTTACGATGTGTTCGGAGTTTGTACGGAGATTTGAAATCTTCTGGAGTATGATGTGTTGTGGCACCAGCGTCAGGGGGTGACCACGTTCCTGAGCCCATGCATGATTTTTATTTGCATTCCGTACATTTGCATTCTGCGCAGGTTTGATCTGTCACTTCTGTATTTGTTTCTGTTACTCTGCATATCGTACATATGTTCTGTACATCTGGATCTGGTTATGATTTCGTCTGCTATACTTCTGTACATTTGATTCTGATCATGATTCTGTTTACTGTATTTCCTGCCTTTCATACTCAGTACATATTCCGTACTGACCCCCTTTCTTCGGGGGCTGCGTTTCATGCAACGCAGGTACACCCAGATGATCAGAAGACTTTGCTAGGAGGAGTTTCGGCGAGATTGGCGAGCTCCATTTCCCTTCGGAGTGTCGCCGAGTCGAGCATACCCGAGTTGTGATTTCGGTTGTGTTAGAGACTTTGCGGACGAGTCGTGGGTCGAGATCTGTGTCTTGAGCGCCACTGTTTGCTATGGTGGCTGAATGGCCTATATGTTTGTACATGTATGTATGTTCAGGCGATGTACATCCCGCCTGCCTACGGATTTGATCTGATATGTTTGTTATGTTTGATACGCATGGCCGCCTAAGACGATGTCTGTTATCAGTTCCTTTGAAAGTCTTTCTGTACGCTTCATGTGATTTGATCTGGAAATTTGAAAGGAATATGTATGAGGTGGAGTCGAGGGTTCGCTCGGCTCGTATGTGGGCGGGTGCCCATCACATCCCGATCAAGATTAGGGTGTGACAAAGTGGTATCGAGCGAGGTCGTCGGTGGGGTTGTCCGCAAAGTCGTGTCCGGTAGAGTTTGTTTATGGTTGAAGCCGGCCACGTTTATAAACGGAGGCTACGTTGGCATCTAGGGGTTGTTGAGCTTACGTCTATAGATCGTGCGATAGAGACAAGATATAGGAAATGAAATCTCTTATGTAAGCCTTACGTACGACGGAAAAGGTAAGTGGCGACATGGAAAGCCACGAGGGGTAAGTATTGACGTATTGACCTATTACCCGAAATCGGTAGTTAGGATGACTTAGATATGTGATATAGTTGTATGATTAGAAGACGATGATATTTGCTATGTACGGGGGGATGGTATAAGAAGAACAAGGTTTGGTGAAGGATTCGGAAAGTTGACAATTTAACTTGCTACACGATATTAGGTGAAATTTTCTAAGTGTGAATTCGAACGGCCGATATCCGGGTATTTATAAAGTAGTGGCAAGGAAGGTGTATACGTTACCATCGGGGAATGGGAACCTAGGATGAAAGGTAGTTACGTACGGAAGTGAAAGGTGGGCACTAAGGGCCAAAAAGGGTAAAATGGTAATTGTGGAAGAAAGGACGCGTTACGAGGGTGCTCTGGAATTTGTAGGGCCTCGACTAACCCCAACTCGTGTAGTAAAGGTCATACGCGGAGGTGGACGCGATTACAGAAGCGTTAAGGCCCTAAAATCCATCAAAGTTTCAAGGTTAAGCGTGCTCGGTGAGAGTTGATTTCGGGATGGGTGACCCCCGGGAAGTAGGCGGGAATCTTGCAAAGTTGGAATTTAAGGGGACAAATGAGAAGTTGGGATAGCCTAAGTGAAATTGGAATATACGAGATGGTTGGAGACCATAAAAAGCCTTCCGGCACGCGACGGGCTAGACTAAAGAATGAAAAGAAGTACGCCATCACTATTGTAGAATTAGGATAGGCTTGAATAAAGTTTGAAAATATTTTTGTGGGCTAGTTGATAACAACTATATATGTATATATGAATGTATACGTTATCCCATACGTGATGATGTCGGTGGACACGTGTGCCCCAACAACCTATGCTACGATAAAGAAGGCCTCAACCGAGTGAAGGGACCGAAACCTCGAGCGGTAGTAAGAAAACAAATGATATTCGGGTACTATAAGATAAGCTAATGCCATCTTCGCTTATAGGTTAAGAGTAGCAAAAGTCTTAATGCTATGATATTAGGAAGAAAATGAGTGAGTAGGTGGGAAATAAAGAGGTCAAATATCCAAAAGAAATGAGAGATAAGGAAACATGGGGCAAGACCTCTAAAAGGAATAGCGGAAAGACACGAAAGATTATTTGAGATGAAGTTGCAAGCATGGGTGCGTAAAAAGAATAAAGTGTAGTAATATGAAACGAAGGAAAAGTGTGTGAGGATTAAACCGACTTAAATAAGTGGAGCTAACGAGAATAGCGACCATGACAAGAAACGTGAAGTAAGAGAAAAGGGCGATCATGTCTTGTGATGATGTTAGAAGATCCCGGTTTTTGAAAGGTATATAAGGGAATAAATGGGCAATTACACTAACACGGTTGCCTCAGATGTGGAGGAACTCTCTTAATAGGTGAATTAAGAATAGGACAGATTTGTACACTAGCGGGAATATTTTGTGGACTTCAAGTCGGTCACACCGGAAACAACAAGAAAGGAGAAGCTACCAATCGTAAAGATTTTGTGCTAAGAACAAGAGTGGCGAAATGCTTAAAAGTACGGATATGCCGTTGCAACCTCGTGAGTGCACGGTTAAGAAAGATTACAAGTAAGTAAACAAACTAGATGTACGAAAGGACCAATAGTGGATGGAAAGATATGGGAATGCCGACAAGAAGGATGGTATCCACGGAAAATGAAAGGAACACTTCATGAAATTTTGCTATGTTGTGCACGGAGTTGAAAGAGGAACTGCGCATTGGCATATGAGGAGCCCCCTTAAAAAGGGGGAGACCGGTGTAGGCAAGGGATCACCATATTCTCAAGTACCGAAGGAAACCCATAACACGAATGAGGATTCGTGTAAGGATTTAGGGGCTTGATAATAAGGAAAGTAGGATAAAAGATATGGAATGAGCATGAAGAAAAAGGGCAACGATAAAAGAAACCCCCTCCCTTATACTACAAGGCTCCATAAGGTCGATTGAACATTCGAGGACGAATGTTCTAAAGGGGGAGGATGTTATAGCCCGTATATTGTACGTTTGGAAATTCCAAGGTCGTCGTGGAAAGTTAAGGGCGAGACCATTTTCGAAATTATTTTAATGGACGAGTTGTTATAAATATTATTTATGACTATTATTAGTATGGAAATATTGAGAAAGGTTAAGGGCAAAAGGGAAATTTGCAAATGGCATCATGGTAATTTTGCGGAAAGGCTAAGGGTAAAATGGGAACTTATGATGTTCTAGAAAAATTCATGGAATGGCCATGTTGGTATTCGGCAAAAATGTAGCATATGTAGGTGTATGCTCACATATTTTTTATGAGGGCTAAAGTGTACATAGGAAGACAATTAAGTCTTCTTTGTTATTTCAAGAAATTTCTAGAAAAATGAAATGAAAATGATGACAAAAATTAAGTCATCTTTGCCATGGAAAATAAGAAAATTCTAGAAATAAAGAAAGGGGAAAAGAAAAGAAAAATCTAGAGAGGGGGCATGTGCCCCTCACATGCATGCAATATGTATATAAATAAGAGAAGGGTGGTCATATTTTAACAAGGAGAGAAAGAAAGCAAGAAAGAAAGAAAGAAGAAAAAAAAATGGAGGGGCCATTCGGCCAGAGCCGAATTGGTGCCATGAGGGAGAGACAAGAAAAATATTTTTCTCCTAGTTTTCCTATCAATTTGAGGATCCTCTACAACATGGTGCAAGTGTTGAAGCAAGTAGAAGGATGTTTGGTGTCATGTTATATTCACTTTTGTACGTCGGGACATTCCGACTAGTTGCGGAAAGTTAAGGACAAGGGGATTCGGGATATGAAGTAAAGATTTTAACCATGATTTATTTCAAAGCACGAGGTGTTATGATTTCATTGGCATGCGATATTATGGAGTTTGGGATTAACATTAGATTATGGAAGGCTAGACAACTTATGAAAAATTTGGGGCCAAAAGTGAACTTTTTGAAAGTTGTATTTCATGGAAAAAAAATGGCCATGTGGCCGGCCACCTAAGGGGTGGGCCATGGCCACATGGATGCATATATATATATATGTAACATAAGGATGATTAATTCACCACATTTTCACCGTCTCTCAACCTTAGAAGAATCAAGAAACTTGGAGAGAAAACTTGAAGCTCCATTCGGCCAAGAGAGAGGGAGAGCAAGACAAGGAGAAGTTGACCAAAAAAATATTTGTTTCAAGCAATTTTACTCCTTAGAAGATGCTTAACAACATGGAGGGGTTGTTGGAGTAGTAGGAACAAGGATTAGTTCAAAAGCAAATTCTAGCCAACTTGAAGAATCAAGTGAAAGAGGTATGGTTTAATCTTATTTTTCATATGTTATAGATGATTTGTGTGTGTTGTGGAGTATGGAAATGAATGAGAATCATGGAAATATGGAAGTTGAAGTGGTGGCCGTGTGGTATGTTTGGCCGTGTGCATGTGTGGTGTTGTGTAAGGGTGGTGAGCTAATGAATTTAACATGTTTGTGTGTTGTTGTAATGTGTAGAAAATGAATGAAACTCATGAAATGTTGTATGTTGTGGAGTGGCCGAATAGGGGCTGCTTGGTGTGCATGAAATGAGCTAATGTTATCTAGTAATTTGGTTGTTGTTGTTATGAATTTTTACATGTAAAATGAAGTTTAATGATCCAAGTTGAAGATTAGGAAACCGTGGGACTGATTCGAAGCTTAATGTGATCTTAATGTAGTTTTCTTGAATTTGTGAAAATAATGTTGTTAAAGTGTGACTTAGTGGTGTAGTTTATGAATTTAGAAAGAAGGGAATGTGTTCATGTTGTGTGGTCGGGTTGGAGAAGTTTTCGGATAGAATGATGCTTTTGTTGGAGAGTTTGAATTATTGTGTAAGTTGTTTAAAGTATTATTGAATGTAGTTTGAATGGTTTTGAATGTATGAACTTGAATTGAATATAATTGGCATGTTGTTGAAATATGTGGAGAAGAATTATTAGTGATATAATGCGTTTGAATTGATTGTTGGTGTTATTAAAATGGTTGTTGGTATTGTTGTTGAAGAATTAGCCGAGTTGAATTCTCGGGGTTGTTGTATTTACGGGGAGTGTGCTTTTGCCCAATTTTCGGTAGAATTGAGAAGTAGTTTGGAATTGAATTTCCTAAATGCATATAGTTAATGATTGATATTCATTGACGTTGTGTAGACTTTGGAGAGCCGAGGCCTGAGTTTGGATTAGCTTGAGAAGCGGCCAAGGTATGTAAGGCTTCCTTTTCCTTTCTTTGGCATGTCTTAGACGTAAGGTGAATATCCTACGAACCTCGGGGAACTCCACTCTTGAGATCCGAGCTTATACGTGCTTCTTCTTTGCTTCTTAAAGTTAATTCTCCTAATGTAGCCAATCCAAAGTTCTTATGTTTTGATATGGATGAGTTTTAAATATTCTAAAAAGAATTGTGTCCCTAAAGGGTTTCATAACTACGAACTCCGTTACTTTCGTAAACGAGCTCGGATCGCCCCGAAACCTTCATAGGTGATTCCATGAGACATAATGTCCCCCAACTTTCATAGGTGGGCTCGGGCGGGTTTGACGCTCGTCCGTGGGGCCCAAGATTTTTCTATGCTTAGACTTAGCAATTTTCCGAAAAGACTTAATGCGATTAATGTTTGAATCCCCGAATATGATTACCTATTTGCTTAATGAGTCTGAAATGAGAAGTATGGTGTATACGATTCCGATATGAAATTATTGTTATATCCCGTAATTGGAACGTCGGGACGGTTCGGGTTAACTATGATAAGTTAGGGTAAGACCATTCCGGGATGCGAAGTCGAGACGTTTGACCTTCGATTTTGTCGTAAGACCTATGTGTGCATGAGTTTGTTGGCATGGACGTTTAGGAAAAATTTGGGACCAAAGATGGATTAGTTGAAAGTTGGAAATTATTGAGAAAAGAGGCCATGTGGCCGGCCACCTTTGGAGTGGGCCATGGCCACATGGTTGGCTATTATATGTAATATAAGTGATGACTTAGGAGGATCATTTTCATCATCTTCATCACCTAGAAAAATCAAGAACCTTGGAGAGCAAAAACCATCAACCATTCGGCCAAGAGCTTCCAAAATCAAGACCAAGATTAAGCCATCCCAAAATTATTTCTTCTAAGAAAATCTACTAATTGGAGGGTGCTTGATAATGTGGAGTTGTCGTTTCAAGCGTTGGATTACTCGTTTTCATCCTTGGACAACTTTAGGCAAATTGAGAAGTTGTGAAGGAAGGTAAATTCTAATCTTGTTTTATGAGTTATGGAAGGTTTATGTGTGTTGTTGTATGTTAATATGGATGAAATTCATGGAAATTTGGTATTTGAAGTTGAGGCCGTGAGTATGGCAGTTGGCCGTGCATGTGTGTATTATGTTAAAAGTGGTGCATGAGTTCTATGTAGCATGTTTGGTTATTGTTGAATGTTGAAATGAATAAAAATCATGAAGTATATATATATGGGTGTGTTGGCCGAATATGGCCTTTATGTGTGTCAAGAAATGAATTAGTTTTCTTGGAATTTTGGTTGTTGTTGTTTTGTGGATTCTATGTTGGAAATGAGAGTGTAATGATTCAAGTTGGTATGGTAAGTGTTATGGGCTGATTTGGAAGATTTTGTGTATTTAGTGTAATTTTTATATTTATGGAAACGACATGGTTAGAGTATGGATTGTTGGAGCAAATCACGATTTGAAATCGAGGAATGTATTAGAGTTGAGGTTCTCGGGTTTGGGGATCATTTCGGGTGGAATGGAGTATTTGTTGGATTGTTGGAAATATTGTGTGAATTGTTTAAAGAGTTCTTGAATATTGTTTGCATGGTTTTGGATTGGTAATTGAGTATGTGTTAGTTTGATTACATGTTGGTTTGTATGTATGTAGGTTGTAGTGAGCATAATTGGAATGTTGTTGGAATGTGTGGAGAAGAATTTTTAATGTTCGAATGTGTTTGAATTGATTATGGATATTGTTGGAATGATTGTTGGTGTTGTTGTGTTGTTGAATTTGGCCGAGTCGAATTCTCGGGGTTGGTCTATTTTCAGGGGAAGTGCTGCCCAAATTTCTATAGAATTATGTGTTAGTTTGGAAATGAGTTTCTAAATGCTTGGTTGACGTTGGTATTCATTAATGTTATGTAGATCTTGGAGAATTCGAGATATAAGTTTGATTTGGATTAGCGTTGTGTGCGAGCGAGGTATGTAAAGCTTAACTTTCTTTCTTTTGGCATGTCTTAGTGGTACATAGGCTACCACCCCCAGCCTCGAGGAAATTCTATTCTCACAATCCGAGCATGTCTATGATTCGCGTTTGTCTCTTGGTATTCGTACGTTGATGTTGTCACGCCCCGAACCATGGCCTGGGCGTAACACGGCACTCGGGCCTTGCTTGCATGTGTCCGAGCGAACCTCATGGCTTGCTTGTCAACATGGGCATCAAACAATATATCTATGTGATGCCATTTATATAAATCATGAAAATATATTTTGCGGAATAAAGTCTTGAAATTATCTCATAGCGTGAAAATTCATGAAAACGTAATAGTCTGCAAACATGAAAGCATAACTGACTCTATGAACTAATATCTGTCTATGAAACCTCTAAAACATGTCTGAATACTAACTACCAAGACATGGCCCCGGACTACCATAAACCGCATACTAATATAGACTCCATTAACCCCGAGAGCGGGGCTCACCAATAAGCCGATAATCGAGGTGATCTCATCGCGCGGCGTATGCTCCCCGAAAATCGCATCTACACCGCGAAGTGCAAAGCCCCCGGCAAAAGGGACGTTAGTACATGTAGAATAGTACTAGTATGTAAAACCTCGGGCCGAAATGAAGAACATGGCACAACATAGGTATAGGACATGAACTGAACCGAATGTAACTTGAACATGAGCATGAAACGTGAGTAAAGTCTAAAAATGGTAATTCGATGAAAATACACGTATATAAAACTTCTTGTAACGTGGGGAATGCTATAGTGTACCGACAACATGATCGGTACTTGCGCCCTACCAGAGAACACTCACACCTTGCCAAGGGATATGAGATTTAAGTAATAATAGCATGTAAGGATCAAACCGCATAATGAAGGTGTTGCCTTTGCCGACAACCCTTATCCTACGGTGCAACGTAGTTTCGTGCTATCCGAGCCTTCGGTTAACTAAGCAATCCAAAAACATGAACATGATATAGTTGGCTAAGAAGCCCATGATTTTCGTGAAATAACTTGTAAATAACTTGTAATCATGATTTCACGAAATAACTTGTAACATGGTTTCATGAAATAACTTGTAAACATGGTTTCATGAAATAACTTGTCATAGTCTTGCAAGCATGTTCTCGATTCATGAGTAATAACAATAGTTCATAATTATATAAGTAATTATCTTGAAAACATGCACGTGACTTGCTACATAAAATCATAAATTTTCATATAACATAATGAGAACACAATATAAGAATTCATGATTCATGGATTAAGCTAGGGTTCCTAATAACCATAATGGAAGATTAGGAATACAATGACGAATATAGATACAAAATTCATGTACATAAATACATAACTATGGGCTACCAATATGTTGTAGTTTAATGCCCTAGGTTTGTACTTCATGAATATCAAGAACGGAGTACGGGGAAGAACGAGAGATTCTACATGTGGATGGAAGTTCTACATACCTTAGTCGCTCCAAAGCTTGAATTAAAGACTTGAGCTTTGGAAGAGATTTCCAAAGTCTTGAATTCTTGAACCTTGAGATGGGTTTTCTTGAAAACCCTAGTTTTGGAATGATAATATCTTGTTTAGATTATAAGGATAAGTGTTAGAATTGAGTTGGAATAATTAGAATAGGCTTACCTTGGTGTTCTTGATGAAGAGGGTAGGAAGTCGTTCTAGGGCTTGAAGGAATGAAAAAACAATGATTTGAACTCGTAGGACAAT
>NW_026713854.1:0-26071 GCF_029784015.1 Lycium ferocissimum | reverse complement strand
CATATACACGGCCCAACCTCAACATCATTTCTATCATGAATTTCGCCTTTTTAGCATACTACAACACATATAAACCATTCATAACTCATAAAACAAGATTAAAACTCACCTTTTTCACTTAGTTCTTCAACATAACTTGAGTTGAAAATTGCATGAACAAAGGCTTGGCTTGATTCAACAACTACTTCATGTTGTTTAGCACCTTCCAAAGAGTGGAAAACATGGAAGAAAATATTTTTTCTTCATCAATTCCTCATGGCCAAAATCACAAATATGGCCGAATGCCCTCACTCTCTTCTTTTTTTCTCCAAGTTTCTTCATATTTCTAGAGACATAAAAAGATGACTAAATAATTTACTAAGTCATCTTATTATATCCACATGTTATTAATCCAAGTGTACCATGGCCCACAAATCATGTGCATGGCCAATGGTCATCTTTTTCATGAATTAAAACTTCCAAGAATTCACTTTTGGCCCCAAGTTTTCATGAAATCTAACTTTCCATAATTCACCTTTTGGTCCCATATTTCATGAAGCACTAGTTTCCATAACTTCACTTTTAACCCCAAATTTTCCTTAATATTCCATTCCAACAAATAACGAGCAACTTATGTCTTAAAATAAAATCGACGGTCAAAAAGCTCAACCTCGCATCCCGGACTAGTCTTGTCCTTAACTTTTCATGGTTGGCTCAGAATGTCCTAATGCACAAAAAATGCGGGATATAACAAGACTTCTACAGCGGTTCGTAGTTTTCTAGGCTTAGCAGGTTATTGCGGAGATTTGTAGAAGGCTTTTCTTCTATTTCTCGCACCACTCACAAAGTGACCCGAAATCGGCAAAGTTTCAATGGACAGATGCTTGTGAACGTAGTTTCCAAGAGCTAAAGGATAGATTAACTTCCACCCCAGTCCCGACACTTCTAGAGGGATTGGAAGGTTATGTTGTTTATTGCGACACTTTAGGCGTTGGGCTAGGCTGTGTGTTGATGCAACATGGTAAGGTGATTGCGTATGCTTCAAGGCAATTACGGAAACATGAGAGAAATTATCCAACCCATGACCTTGAATTGGCTGCGGTGATTCATGCATTAAGGATGTGGAGACATTATTTATGTGGTGCCCATGTGGATATTTATACAGATCATAAGAGCCTTTAGTATATCTTCAAGCAGAAAGAGTTGAATTTACGGCAACGACGATGGTTGGAATTGCTAAAAGACTATGATATTGATATCCCGTACCACCCCAGAAAGGCAAATGTTGTGGCTGATGCTCTTAGTCGTATATCTATGGGAAGTTTGTGTGATGTTGGACTTCATTACAGACTTACCCCGATCTTGACGTAAGTATGACTCTATATGGGTGATTGTGGATAGACTCAGGAAGTCAGCTCATTTCTTACCAGTCAGAACTACATATGTGGTAGAAGATTATGCAAAGCTTTATGTTAAAGAGATAGTGCGAATTCACGGTGTTCCATTATCTATTATCTCTAATAGAGGAACTCAGTTTACAGCTAATTTTTGGAAATCCTTCCAAGAGGGTTTAGGGACTCATGTGAGCCTTAGCACGGCATTTCATCCGCAGACTGACGGACAAGCTGAACGTACTATTTAGGCTCTCGAGGATATGCTACAGGCATGTATGATGGATTTTGAAGGTAATTGGGATGATCACTTAACGCTTATCGAATTTGCTTATAACAATAGTTATTATTCTAGCATTCAAATGGCACTGTATGAGGCTTTATATGGGTGAAAGTATAGATCCAATTGGGTAGTTTGAGCTAGGAGAGACTAAATTGATAGGGCCAGACTTGGTCCAGCAAGCCATAGAGAAAGTTAAGCTCATACAAGATCGGTTACTAGCAGCTCAGAGTCGTCAAAAGTCCTATGCGGATAATCGTCGAAGGGACTTAGAGTTCCAAGTGAAAGATTGGGTATTCTTAAAAGTGTCGCCAATGAAGGGCGTTATGAGATTTGGCAAAAAAGGGAAGCTTAGTCCCCGATACATTGGGCCTTATAAGATTGTGCGCAAGGTAGGCGAAGTGGCTTACAAATTAGATCTACCTCCTGATTTGGAGTCAGTTCACCCAGTTTTCCATGTCTTGATGCTTCATAAATATGTTGGAGATCCTACTAGGATCATGCCAGTAAATGATGTTCAAGTGACAGAAAGGTTGACTTATGAAGAGGTACCCATTGCCATATTAGATAGGCAAGTATGGAGGCTTAGAAACAAAGAAGTGACCTCAGTTAAGGTTTTGTGGAGAAACAATAACCGAGAAGAAATGACTTGGGAAGCGGAAGAAAATATGAAGTCCAAGTACCCGCACTTATTTCAACCCCCGGAGAGATCCAAGATGAGACATCAAGATCATGAGGTATGTATGTTTTCCTTTTTATGCATTTGGGTCGTGTGTGGCCAAACTCTATTGCTATTATGTTATGGCCCTGTGAGGCATTGTTATTATGGGGGTCACATTGTGACGAGATGATAGTGCAATATTACAGGGGAAACTCTGGCGAAATTTTTGTAAAATCCCCGAGAACTTAGCATTCGAGGACGAATGTTATTAAGGGGGGAAGAATGTTACACCTCGAAAAATTTTCCGTTAATGCACAGTGAATAGACTAACGAAGGGAACAAAGTATACGATATTTCAATAAGTAAGAAATAGCATTTGATGCCCTTAATTGTGATTGCAAAGACATTTGAGGTAAGAGAAGAAAGTTTGCCAAGGAAGGCAAGGTATACGTTATGTATCGGAAAGGATTTACGAGTACCCAATTAATGATGAATTAATGATGTATTAGAGAAGAGTTATAACGTCCGTAGATTGTTAATGAAGTGTTAAACAAGTGTTAAGAAGGTTCCATGAGGATTGGAGATTAAACGAGTCGACGAGAACGAGTTCGAAAATTTGGGCATTATACGGCCCAACATACCGGCCGTATGTTAGGCCGTATATTCAGCCCCATTAGTAGCCTTCACTGGACCAAAAGCACGTAAACATACGGTCCATATAAATTATACAGACCGTATGTTGGTTAGTGAAATCAAAGCGGGACAGATTGTGAATAATTAAAAAGGGGACCAAGTTCATTTTATCTTCACTCCCCTTCTCCCAAGAACTCTCTAGAATATTTTTCCATACCTCTAACACAAGAATTCAAGATATACTAATGATCAACTTCATCAAACCAAGAGAATCAAGTGTAAGAAACTCACTAAAGCTCATCCAAGACAGGAAATCCAAGTGGAAGTGGAACTAGGGTTTTGCTCAAGTGAAGTGTTTCCACCCAAGGTCAATTCCTACGCCATCTAAGGTAAGTTTTATGGTCTTTCCATGTTGTTTAAGGTATTGAGAGGTCGAAAGACTTGGATTGTAGAAGGAGATAGAAAATGGGTCATGAATGTGAGAATAGTGATATTTTTGAGTGGTAGCTTGGAACGAGTCATGATTCTTGATATGTTGTGATTATGATTATGTTATAAATGGCGTTAAAAACATGGGATAGACATTGTATATGAGTGAATGTAATAGTGTGTCATGACCATGAATATGGATGATTTGAAGTGGATTGAGAAATATGGATAATGTAGGTGAATAAAGACTATTACTATGATATTATGAATGTTATTATAGATGCTTGGGAGTTGATATATATGATATGGAGGAAGTTGTATAAACAAAGGAGATGTTGTTTTCTCTAGCTTAGGTCAAGTATGCTAAGCTATCGATTTTCTAATGTTAGTATAAACTCTAATGAAGGTAGAAACGTGAGCATTGAAGGAGAACGCTCAAGCGATAGAATAGTTGAACGAAAAGGTATGTAAGGCTAACCCTTCTTTCAATAAGGCATGGTTCCTTGGCCATATATCTATTCTTTTATGAGCCTATAATGTCCTCCAAATGATTCTATCTTTAAAAACTACTAAAGCTCGTAATTCTCGTTATGTTACGATTCTACTAAATTCCTTATATGATGAGTAATCCTCTAAGGATAGATGTAATAAAATGACTACATCGTGGGACCGGTGGTCTTCTCTGACCATAATCACCCTGTCCTGAATGGATGGAGCGATCAAATCTCCTGCCTACAAACCAAGGGGGTGCACTAGTCGCCGACTGGCCTAAATGTCTAGAATATGACTGCCTCGATCCCCCTCTATAGTCGCTACCAAAACCAACAAATATGGCCCTCTTACTTTGCCCTCTATCAATATCGCGCTCACCCTCAGGGATGTTCTTTGCTTCTTCTAAATTTCGAGCATGGGCCTGAATACGGGAAATATCCATCCCCTCTTGCAATGAAGCTGTCAACCAATCTTTGAACAAATGTGACCCTAAGCCACTCACCAATCTATGCACTCTATCTTCCATATCGGCCACCATAGTCGGAGCATATCTAGCCAATGAATTAAAGTTAAGGCTATACTCCCGAGCACTCATATTCTCTTGCTTTAGATTCTGAAACCTGTTGGCTTGGTCCCTTCGAACCTCGGGTGGCAAATAATGACGAAGAAAGGCATCCACAAATTCCTGTTAAACCGGGGGAGGTGCGTTTTCCTTTCTCGAAGATATCCGGTTATTATACCAAAGGACGCCTACATCCCGGAGTCTATAAGATGCCAACTCCACAGATTCAGTATCGGAGGCATGAATAATTCTCAACGTTCTCAGCATCTCATCAATAAAACCTTGCGGGTCTTCATCCGGCTTTGACCCAAAAAATTCTGGAGGATTTAAACTCATGAAATCACAGGCTCTAGCACTAGTCGCCTTATAACTCCGGACCCGTACTTTGCTATCGTGCCTGAGCGGTAACTAGTTGTGTCAATAGTTGAATAGCTTCGGTCATTTGTTGACCCGAAGCGCCCCGATGGAGGAACCTGAGGTAGGACGAGGAGAGTCAAGCCCCTCTTGTTCTTCTAGGATAGGCGGAGTGTGAGAGGTATTGGATGGAGCCTTATTATGAGATTCACCTTCTTCTATATTTGTTGGAGGCACCCTTTCCATCCGCCTTTCTGTCGTAGCCTTGCCCTTCTGGGCGGCTGTAGCTTTTCTCTTTGGCGGCATCACTGAAATCATAACACACAATTAGGGAGGAGAAAATCTTATAACATGGCTCTATAGCACGATCTAATAAGAAGAAGAATGGTCATTTCTCGTAGATGCCCCGCAGCCTCTTGTTTATAAGTGTGGCGCACTTCACACCCATAAACGAGACTCGTCGGTGTCACTCGTAGACACACACCCTAGGACAAACTACTCGATACCACTTTTGTCATGACCCGGACTAGGGGCCATGACGGCAATGCCGGAGGGCACTACCGAGCACCTCACTTCATCATACTTAACTTGAACATATATAATCTCCAAAGCAACACATGTCTATATACATAAGCCCTCATGGCTGCAAAAATGATATACAAAAGTACAACGTAGTCATCATGGGACATCTACTACCCACACGTACGAATCTACGAGCCTCTACTAGAGTACTAGACATAAGGACAGGACAGGACCCCGTCATGCCCAAATATAAACACAAAGAATACGATCATAAGTAGCACCTCCGGAATAATGAAGTGTTACCGTGAATCCGTTGACAAGCTCCTACGATCTCGACCGTCTCCTCTGTCCTCGTGGTATGAACACAATGTCCGAAAAGAAATAATGTCGGTCTACGAACATTGTACTGAGTATGTAAGGCATGAATAATACTAGCATAATAAAGAAATCAGGAAAACATGAGATGAAGATATAACCTGCTTATCCTTTAAAAGAAAACACATGTCATACATATCACATATACCATCATCGTTAACCTGCGTCCGGGTAACTATCGCACGTCGCCCACTAGTGGTGTCATGTCCGGCCTTCTAGGCGTGGTGTAAACATATGCAGCCCGCCTTCGCGGTGACATGTCCGGACGTCTAGGCATAGTGTAACCTCATCATCAATACTTATCATAAAGCATGCACTAGAACTCAAAGATAATCTACAACTATATCGGGGTGACGTAAGGTTAAGAACCCCTAATTCCATTATGAAGTAATTATAATCATCATAACTCACCTTGAAGGAACTACCATCATAAGGTGGGTTTAGTAACAATGAATAACATCAAAGAATCGTATAGGGATCATTAGCTTCATGGAAATATCATATCATAAGCTTTAGGATCTCTAGGCTTAGACTCATCATTATCATACTCATGACATATCTCTCATCTTTGTTTCATACGAAGCTCTTTATAAACATTGACTCATATTTTTCGGAATGTAAGAAGGTCATGGAAAGATAAAGGGAGTCATGTCATAGGAATCATGCCTTAGAAAAGAAGGGACTAGCCTTACATACCTTTACGTTTCGCTAACTTTCTTACTTGAACGCTTCCCTCCAATATTCACATTTCTACATTCAAGAGAGTTCGTACTAAAATTAGATAATCGAAAACATACTTAAGCTTAAGCTAAAGCTAACGAAAATTGGGTAACATCTCCTTTATTGCGATGACTTCTTCCACGTAATAAGCAACTCCCAACATCAATAACAACACCCACAATATTTTAATCAATAGCTTCATCAAGCTAGACATTATTAAATCCTCAACATTCCCTATCAAAACCCTTCATAACTCTAGCTATGGCACCATACTCTATCCACCCTCATGCAAGGCCTCTATAACATCTTTAATACTATTCGTAGCAAGGTTATACTCATTACATATCAAGAACTATGATTCAAGAATATTACTAATTTCACGTTTTTACTCCATATTCTCTTCGCTTCCATAATCCAAGTCTTTTAACCTCTCAATACTCTTAATAACATGAATTGGACATAGAACTCACCTTGGATGATGTAGGAATAGACTTTAGATGAGAATACTCCACTTGGAGAAAACTCTGCTTCAACACAAAAGGGTGTCTTGATCTCCACAAACCTTAGTAAGCATTCTTACACTAGATTCTACTGATTCTTGGTGATTACTCCTTGATTTCCCTTGGATATATGATAATATAATGAGAGAATTTTTCTAAAACCTTCAAGACTTGGAGAGAAAATAAAATCTAAAATTTTGGGGTGTGACTCATCTATTTATAGCTGGAACTGGAATGTTCCAGATAAGCGATTTGACGAGCGGGTCGACGGTCACATCGACGTGTTGACGGTCCATCGACTTGCTCCGTCGACTTGCATCTGTAGATCAGAAGTTGCAGAGCCATATTGAAGGTGGCGATCGACGGCCCGTCGATGTGTCTCGTCGATCGATTTCTACAGGTTAGAATTCTCAGAACATAACAACAGTGCACGTTGACGGCCCATCGACATGGTCAACGGTTCGTCTATAATGTCGGGTGTCTGCAGATTTTCCTGAATCGCCTCACGTGCCTGCTCAATCCGTTCAACTTCTAATCCCCGCAATATACCCGGAATACCTGCTAGTACCTCCATGCACGGGGTAAAATACTTATCATCTCAATACTCGGGTATAAATCCCCATTTCAGGGCATAATCAACTAGGAAGCCGTGAGTTTTTCCTACCATGAAAACGAGAGGTATAACATATACCATTGGTATACACCCCATATACTTGGGGAATATTTAGGGTATGCTAGTTCATTATTTTACCATCATAAAAAAGAGGGAAAAAAAGGAAACAAGAAGGAAAATATCAATTGAACAACAGATAAATCAGCTTAATGCCATCAGGACACTTTAAAAGATATAGATTACATGCATCAGGGAAGAAAAGAGAAGAAAAAGGGTGCAAAGCTTAACACTAACACAACTCAAGTTTGCATATTCTTATTCAACTCTAGTTAGGCTCACAAATATACATAGAGTGCCCTACAAGCTTAAGAAGTGGCAAAAAGAAACTCCAAAATCAGAGCAGACCATAACAAGGCTGAGTAGAAATACTCAAAGCCTTATCTTGAGCTCATAAATTTGGGATATCACTCAATGTGCTCCAAGGTGTGTAGCACCTCTTTCTAGTTTAACAAACAATTAACCAAAGACAAGAGATCATATTTTTTCCATTCGGAACTTAAAATCCTATATTCATCTATGCCATTCAGTCATCAATCATAAAGTCAGTTAAAGGATTCAGAATTTCATGCTTAGGATGCACATAGTCAAGTTATGAAAAGAATTTACAAGTTCAAGTCATGCTTCACAATATTAAACTTATGTTAGGACCATTCATGGTAAATTTGCACATGAAGACAGGACAAAAGGAAGTTCTTTCTCAAAATACAAGCTCATACTCAGTGACAGAAGATCAGAAAGATAAAGGGAAGGAAAGAAGAGGTCATGCTTATATAAAATAAGAAGTGGTTTTCAAACTTTTAACCAAATCACATCAGTCTAAAACATTCAAACTTTAGAACCCAAACTTTGCAGATAATGGTGTATAACAGTGGCATTACATAGAAGTAATCAAGTAGAAATGTAGGCAAAGATCATATTCCGTGTCTACTCAATCCTACCCCAGGTAGCATACTAGTCTACCAAGCAAAATGAAGAGCAGAAAAAGTAAAGTATGTTTCATAAGTTTTACGGTTCGCATTTCGCTGGCGGAGTTAGCGCTCGGAAAGCAATTTTGAACTAATTGGTGTTCTTTCGGACTTTGTTTTGAAAAAGAGTTGTCACCTAATTTTTTAAAAATTAGGAAAACCAATTTTGAAGGGTTTATTCAAATATAGTGCAAAAACCTTCGTAATCCAAAGTTCTAGGTAAGGGTTCTGGTGATCCCCTAGAGAAGGTGTTAGGCATGCTAGTATTAAGGATCCGTACTATACGGTTGACCTTCAAATTCCAGTGTGTGATTATTTGCTTCAACTGTTTATTTTGTGTTTACTTTCCGCATTTATAAAAAAAAAGTTGTCATTTATTGCAAATCATTTGGTTTTCAAAAAAGAGTTGGATATATTCCCCTTATATATAGGGTACTTTTAGGTTTGGATTTATAACATCCGAGTAAAAGTAGTCTCCTTTTATGTATAAGGATAGTGTACTTGATGCAAAAAAAATATTTTTAGTTTTTTGATAAATGCATATGTGTTCATATAAGTATATATGTATTCATGTTATAATCACACACTTCGTTTCGGGTCGATCCGTATAATATGTTAAACACCACATCTAAAATTTCATGTTTATGACCGTGTTCTCTTTTGTTTTAAATGAATTTTCTTCTTTATAAGAATAGCACAGTTTTATTATTTCCTGAATAAAAAGTCAATTGCATGTGGTTCCCAATTTGTTTTTTTGAGTGGGCTTAGCCCAAAACCGTTGCTCTTTGTCTCTTTCAGCCTTAGTGGATCTTTGGCCCAAAAATCTTTCTCTTAGTTTCAAAGCTCTTGTGGGCTAGGGCCCTAAGTCCTTCAGTCCTGATTTATACTTAGCTTTAAACTTGTTTTGATTCATAATACATATTCCTTATTTTTAAAACTTGGTCCAGTTTGCTAAAAGAGTTGCCATAGTGTTTGTGATGTTTCAAAAATCTTCTTGTTTTCACGTGGTTAAGGAAAACGTTTTGTTGTTCTTTTAATCTTTGGAAATCACTACGCCTAATCCGAGTCTTTGAAATCATTTTGGGGACTTAGAGGTCTACTAAACGGCGTAAGCACCATTGTCCTAAGACGACTAGCTCATAACAATAAGGATTCCAATAATATATATGATTTTTTACAATTGGTGTAAATACAAATACAACAAACTTAAGAAATGATAAAAATGCATAATAAATAAAGAAGAAGGGACAGGCTAGGGGCATACCAAGCCCCTAGTTGGCCATTTTCACCCATGGTTGGGCCTTCACGAATATTTATAATACTAGCTTCCCTTTCTTTGTTGGACTCTTCAATATGAAAGAAATGTCCTGTTGGTCCTTGGCCCAACAGGTTGGCTTTGACTCGGCCCGAGTGGCCATGCGGTGGAGGAAGAGGAAAAAAGAAAAGGGAACCAGTTATAATTAATTTTACTGTACTTATTATACACAACACACATACATATATGAAATCAAAGTACATAGACATATTTGAATTGTAAGCAACTGGGCCTGATAGCCCAAAGACTTCTGCGTTTTGCCCTTTTAAGGAAAACTGGAATGGGCCAGGGTGAATCACCGTCTTAATGGAGATTAAGCCCAATGCTAAAGCCTAAATGAGGTTCCCCCCCCCCCCCCCTTTTATACTCATTGATATACGCTCTATATGTGACTAAATTGTTCATATGTGTGCACATGATATACCCATGATATACATAAATGATGTGTATACCAAGTGTATACTATGTATATACCTCTTCTCTTTCCACTAACTTATGTATATTTGTGTATATCTGGTCTCTAAATCCCACTCCTAGAGTCTATGAGTCAATTAGTCACTTAACCATGCTTCGTTTTTTGGGCAAAGATCCATCCTAGACTAAGGTCTAAGTGCACAAAATTCAAGCAGACTTTTATCAGGCAAAATTTGTTCATACTCAATCTTTACAGTCTCAAATAGTCAGCAACTCTCATAGTTCTCCTATAGGATCAGAGCAAATGCATGTTCATGTTTCATGAAATTAGACAACAACAGCATACCGTAGGACTTTACAGATCTGAGAGTTGGGCATTCTACAATTATGATTACAGGGGGAATTTGGGAACAAAGAAAAGCAAAGCATAGAGTAATTCTAAAATTAAGTAATCTTGAAAGGGCTAAAATAACATGAGTTTAACACATTCAGACAAATAATAATGACACAGGGGTATTAACAGAGACAAGAAAAATGTACAGAGAGAAGACATAAGACTCTTGTGCATTATGGCTCAAATGAGATAAAGTCTATGCCCTTTTTGAACTCCAATAGATTTTAAGAGAGAGGAAAGGGATCCAAACAGGCCTTGTGATCCAATAACTTGACCCTCATTTCAAAATAACTTTTAGTGCCAAAAGGTTCAACTTGATTCATTTCATTAAAAAAAAAAAAAAAAAAAGCCAACTTCATTAAACAGCCAGTTTCTTATTTTAAACTTTGACAGTTTCTTCCTACACTTAGCAAGTCCATTCTTCTTTTTATTTCAAACTTTTGATAAAATTGTGGAGTTTAATGATATGCCAGGAATTTTGGCACATCCAATGTTTTTTAACTCTAATTTTTACTTGTTTTCGAGCAAGTTTGTGTTAGTTTGAAGTGTTTTGTGTGTTGTGTAGGTATTTTGAAGTTAGAATGCTCGGAAAGCGAAAAAATGAGGAAAATAAGCAATCTGTTCTAATAAGCATAAGGACGGACCATCAACATGCTCGACGGTCCGTCGAATTGCCTCGTCAATAAGTTCCTGCGAAGTAACAAATCATCAGATCGTCGACTTGCACCGTCGACATGATCGACAGTCCGTCGAAGCACTCGAAGTGCTTCGACGGTAGAGTTCCTGCAGTGAAAAAGAATACTCAGATCGTCGATATGGTCGTCGAGCATGTCGACGACCGTCGAAGTGCAAAGACGACCCGTCGAAGTGCAAGCCGAGCTGGAACAGGACTGGGATTGATTATTTCGAGTTTGACTTGTATAAATACCTGTTTAGGTTTTATTTTTCAGACATCTGGAGTTTTAGACTTGTAGTAATTACTTTTGAGTTATTATTGCTTTTGAAGATTTCCAGACAATTACAGTCATTACTTTCAAAGTTATATTCGTAAGTTCAATACAAAAATTCAATTATGCAATCTTCAATCTTTTATTGTTTTCTTGTTGCCATGAGTAGCTAAACACCTTTACTAAGGTTGTGAACCCAAGGATGGGAGGGTTGTGATTGGGGATCGTGAAAGATATACGCATAATGGATTGTTAGGGTTTATTTGTTCTTCGTTTTCATCATATAGTTAGTGGTTGCAAATATTAACTAACACCATAAACTTTAGTTTATTTGGAAAAATAGCTAGGGTTAGGTAAGAACAAATAACAAGAACTCAGGGCTTTAAACATTGTTTAATAAATTCACTTAGAAATAAGAGGAATTTACTTGTCATAATTAACTTTTCTTCATGCATGCTTTCTTATATTTGGAAAAAGTATAGAAAGAAATAATCTTTTCTTATTGGAAAATAGTTGTATTCACACGTAGATTAAGTGCATCCATACAAACGAAATTAGAAGTATATCAAGATCGATACCTATGATCATATACTTTATCTCGACGGGAGACAACCTTGGTTCTTTTTACCCATATATTTACAACTTTAAATTTTTACTTTAAATTAGTCCACAACCCAAAACAACTATAAAACCCTTTTCTGGAATACACCAGGACCGCACGATTAGTATAATACTTGTTTAGTAAACTTTTCACACCATATTCTCTGTGGGATTCGACCCTAACCTTGTTGGGTTACTATATTTGACAACGTCCGCATTATACCATTAATAGGTGTAATTTGAGCGTATCAAATTTTGGAGCCGTTGCCGGGGAATACGGTTTTGAAATTACTAAATAGTGTTTACTCTTTTTAAAGTCTTTGTCATATTCCAACACACCTTGTCTGCTACCTTGCAAACCAGTTAATCATGGCCAACAACGAACTTCCAATCGAGAATGTGTTTGCTGATGAACCTGAAGCAGATTAAGACTTTGCATCTGCAATCATTCATCCGAGGGTGACTGCTACTACTATCAAGTTTGATAATTCCCCCTATTATATGCTCAAACAAGAGGGATACTTTCGGAATGCAGTCGATGATGACCCTCACCAACACATAACAAAGTTTCTAGATGTGTGTTCTCAGCATATCCTGCGGGGTGTGACTCAAGAAGCAGTTCGGCTGAAACTCTTCAAATATTCATTAGCCGGAGAAGCGAGAAATGGTTCACAAAGCTGCCCTAAAAATCTATTGCTACATGGGAAGAGATAGTCAGAGTGTTTCTCAGGAAGTGGTATCCTCCAAGTAAAAGAGCTCAAATTCATGATCAGATTTATGAGTTCAAACAATGTAATGGGGAAAAAAATTTTGAAGCTTGGGAGAGGTACAAAGAATATTTGGATACGAGTCCAAATCATGGTTTTCCAGATCAGATTTTGAACGAGAAGTTCTATAGAGGGTTGGATCCTATGACCCAAGGGATAGCCAATAATGCTGCCAGCTGGTGTTTCATGAATAAGCCCTATGCTACTATTACTGATATACTTGATCGATTGACTACGCATAGCCAAGCATGGCATTCAAGTAATTCTAATGGGCTATCACTTGGAACACCGTTGATTCAAAATATTATGAAAGACAGCCAGGAAACACAGCAGATGTTGGCACAATTGGCCACTAGTCTCTCTTTACTGACAAAGAGGCTTGATGAAAAAGAAGCAAAGAAGGTGAATGTTTGTGAAGATATCTCAGGCATGCCGCCTGGAATGTACCAAGTCCAAGAGGGTCCGTATCAAGAGGGCCCCTCCGCAACCGAGAATGTTCGCATGCAGACACATAGTGAAGAGGGATATTCCGGCCAGTTTAGAATGAGGGCCGGAGGCCCCAACAAGGACAGGGGGCATACAATCAAGGGAACTACAACAACCAAGGGAACTACAATAACTATGGTGGACCGAACCAAGGGAGATACAACAACAACAACGATAATTTTGGGAACAGAAGTTCCAACCCTTATATTCTACTAAAAGGGCAGTCTAATGATCAAGGTATTTCGAGGTTGGAGTCAATACTTGAAAAAGTGTTGGCAAGTTAGACAAACACTGAAAAGACATTATCTGGGCTATCAGAGACGGTGGTCTCTCATTCAGCAGCTATTCAGAATCTTGAACAGCAGATGCGTGATCTTTCTAGAGAATAGCATCCTGCTAGAAAAGGAGGGCTTCCTAGTGATACTATTCCAAACCCGAAGAATGGTGGGGGAGTGCAATGTACTTTTGCTATTAGCACGAGGAGTGGTAAAATACTTCAAGGTGCTGACAATAAGGTGGTTGATCTAGATCCCATTATTGAGGAAGATGAGGTGCACTCTAACGTGCCTATTATTGATGAGGAAGTCCGTGATGAAGAAAAAGTTGCTAATATTCCAGAAGTTGCTGCTCATACAGGAAAACACACGATAAAAGGGGCTCTTTGCCCCTTGACTCAGATGTACAAAGCAAAGCCTCATTTTCCTCAGATGTTGGCGAAGAAGAATGATGATGCTAAGTGTTAGAAATTCTACGATCAGTTGAAGCAGTTAACAGTGAATTTTCCATTCGTAGATGATGTCAAAGAGATGCTCGGATTTGCTAAGTTTGTGAAAGACCTGCTTATGAAGAAAAGGTCTGTTCAACATGAGACAGTGAATTTAACTCATCGTGTGAGTTTAATTATTGCTTCCACCACAGTTCAGAAGAAGGGAGATCCAGGGACGTTTACCATTCCTTGCAATATTGGGCTTCATGCATTTGCCTGTGCTCTGTGTGATAATGGAGTGAGTATCAACTTGATGCCCCTTTCTATTTTCAAACAATCTGGATTGCGAACTCTAGACCGACTTCTATGCGATTACAGATGGTAGACAGATCTATCAAAAAACCAAATAGGTTATAGATGATGTGTTGGTGCAAGTGGGTAAGTTCATGTTACCTGCTGATTTCGTGATTCAGGATTGTGCGGTGGATAGGGATATTTCAATTATCTTGGGAAGACCGTTCCTTGCTACGGAAGAGCGCTTGGACTACGAAAAGAATGAAATTAAGTTCCGAGTGAATGATGAAGAAGTAAATTTCCAAGCAAGCAAGGGGATGAAGTTGTCAAGCGCTTATGAGAGTATCTCGGTTATTGATTCGTTTGATGAGATTGATGATGCTGTCGAATATAAAAGGGAAGAAGCAAGTCTGGGAGAAGCTCTCGCTGTAGTTCTGATAAATTTTGATACTTGTGATATGGAGGGCTACGTGGAAACTATAAACGTGCTTGAGGGTCTAGGTTCCTACACTTACCACCCAAGAAATCTTGATCTTGATCTTTCAAATAGAACTACTCCACCAGCTAAGCCTTCTATTGTTAAGCCTCCAAAGCTTGAGCTTAAGCAGCTCCCGACACACTTGAGGTATGAGTTCCTTGGTCCGAACAAAACATTGCCAAGGATCATTTCGATTATTGACCGAGGAAACGTTGAGCATTTAGTGGAGATTTTGCGCGAGTACAGATGTGCTATTGGTTGGACCATAGCAGACATTCGGGGTATTCTTTCTAGTATCTATAAGCATAAAATTCAGCTAGAGGAGGACAGCAAGCCAAGTGTTGAGCATCAGCGGAGATTGAACCAGAACATGCAAGAGGTCGTGAAAAAAGAGATCATAAAGTGGTTAGATGCTGGGGTAGTGTATCCGATTGCAGACAGCAAGTGGGTAAGTCCTGTTCAATGTGTACCAAAGAAAGGAGGTATCACTGTGGTGCCTAATGCAAAGAATGAGCTGATTCCCACTCGTACAGTTACTGGATAGTGTGTCTGCATGGACTATAGGAAGTTGAATACTGCCACTTGTAAAGACCATTTGCCCATGCCTTTCATTGATCAGATGCTGGATAAGCTGACTGGGAGGTCTTACTATTGCTTCCTAGATGGATACTGGGGCTATAATCAGATCAACATCACCCTAGAAGACCAAGAGAAGACGACTTTTACTTGTCCCTATGAGACGTTTGCATTCAGCCGAATGCCGTTTGGGTTATGTAATGCACCAGCCACTTTTCAGAGGTGCTTGATGTCGATCTTTTCTGACATGGTAGATGACTTCTTGGAGGTATTTATGGATGATTTCTCTGTCGTTGGTGATTCATTTGATTATTGTCTTGACTATCTGAGTCAAGTGCTGAAAAGATGTGAGGAGACAAATCTAGTGCTAAATTGGAAGAAGTGCCACTTAATGGTGAAGGAAGGGATCATCCTCGATCACAACGAAAAAGGAATTGAGGTTGATCAAGCGAAGATAGATGTGATTGCAAAACTTCCTCCACCCATCTGAATCAAAGGTGTCGGAAGTTTCTTAGGACATACTGGGTTCTACAGGCGCTTCATCAAGGATTTCTCCAAGATTGATAACTAGATGTGCAAGCTTGTCACACCCCGACCTTACTAGGGTGTGATGGGCACCCGACCCTCCTCAGAGTCGAGCGAACCCTTAACGTTCGCGCTACTAAAAACCGCCATTTCAAAAATTTTAAAACAACATGAAACCTTTCAAAATAGAAATCACCGAACCTTTAGTCAATCACGTAATTTTTATCAACCAACAACCTCCGAAAATACACACCCTTTAACATCTATAATCGATTCGCGCTCCTCGACACTCTAGCCGCCAGGACACCGTTCGCAAAGTCTCTAGGATATACAAATACCATGACATAAATGCCCGACCCGGCAACACTCCGAACGAAATGGAGCTCGCCAATCCCGCGGAAACAACTCCTAGCAAAGTCTTCTCTTCATCCGGGTGTACCGCGTGGCATGAAAACGCAAATTTCGAAGAAGAGGGTCGATGGATATGTACCGAGTATGTAAAGCGATTACAAATAACAACCACCGCTCAATTTAGAAGAAAAGAAATCACAATCAAGCTCATTACCACGGCAGCCTCGCCGGGAGGAAGCATAAATGTATACATATGGGGTCCTAGAACAACCTTAAGCAAATAATACAAATGAACACACATTCCTTAAGCAAAGGATGCAACCTAACCCGTGTGTCGCCTCCGACATACCAATGAAATAGTCCCTTCGGACGGCCGCTTCCGGCGCAATAATAATGATGGCCCCTTCGGCACGTCGCTTCCGCATAATGATAATGATGATAATAATAATAATAATAATAGTAGTAGTAATAATAATAATAATAATCCCTTCGGGTGTGCGGTCCAAAGATACGTCTATCCCGCCCCATCGGACATGCTGGCCCCGACGTAAAATGATGGCCCCTTCGGGCATGCCGGTCCGACATACGTCTATCCCCGGCCCCACGGGACATGCTTCCCCCGCATCCTAGCCCTTCGGGCATGCCACCGTGACATACTACTAATCCTAGCCTTCGGGCATAATGATAATAATAATGAGATATCACACCCCTTCGGGAGTGGTTTTGAAAAGTTTAAATAATAAAATCTCACACCCCCTTCGAGTGGTTTTGTACGCACCCTTCGGAGTGGTTTTAGAAAAGCCTTAGAAAATAATATATCACACCCTTCGGAGTGGTTTTAGGAAAGCTTTAGAAAATAATATATCACACCCCTTCGGAGTGGTTTTAGAAAATCGACTTTATACTTTCTTTAGCTCTTTAGTGTAAAACAAGTTTCAAGGTGATTCGGTTACACTTATGCAAGTTATAGATGTTTGAACATTTTTCTCAACAAGAGGTAAGGAATCTAATTCAATTACATTGAATGAATAGCACTCAATTTCAAACTCGGATTTCCATGAACAGTAATAACCCCCGAGGCTCAAATCCAAACTTAGTACCCCTAGACATGCCAAAAGAAGGAAAGGGACAGCTTTACATACCTTTTCCGCTTCTTAAGCTTCTCCAAATTCGAATCCCGTTTTCTCCAAAATCTACAAATGGTCATGTTTACCAATTGTGAGTTATAGCTTCCAAGAGTTCAACTTAAATTCATGTTTGTCTACCGAAATTTCCTACAGCATTTCCCCTATACATATAGCATCCCCGAGAATCTAACTCGGCAAATTGTAATCAACAACAATCCCGGAATACAACCCGGCCAAACCAACAATCATAACAACAATATCAATACTCAACTCACAACATGTTCAAGACATTCTAACCCAAATCTTCCAATTGCCATAAGAACTCCAACAATACATTTATTTCTTTCAAACTCATAAATTATGTCAACAATCCGCATGCTAACGATCATCATTCTCATGCACACAAGAATTTATTTTAAAATCATATTGCTCTCCAAAACAGCCCGCAACATTTCCGACTTCCATTTGAGTCGTCAAACCTTCATTTTCACCACATAATCTACAACAATCAACAACCAAAATACTATATAAAATGAGTTCATTATATTTTTCTAAAATCAGCCCCTACACGGCCCAAGTTCCAAGCTACATAATTCCATGAATTCCGTTCATTTTTACATGCCAAACATATGCAACCATCCATAACAACATCAACCAACACTAAATGAATTTAGTTCTACACGTTTATACTACACTACATATATTCGGCCACAACATAATACACCAAAATCTCATGAATTCCATTCATCTCCACACTCTACAACACACAAACCATGCATAGTATATGAAAGAGGAGATGGAATCCTTACCTTTTTCCTCCAACTTCTTTACTTGTCCCAAATGCGAAAACGATGAAACCAACGGTTTATCTTCCGAGATAATTATACCACGTCGAAGAGCGTCTCGAACTTAATAAGAATACAAGAGAATTACAATTTTTGGACCAAGATTGAAGGCTAGGAAGTTTTTTTTTCTTTCCTTTCTCTTCTTTCTCTTGGGCTGTTTTCCTCTCTTCTTTTTTTGCTGAATTTTTCCGGAAAGTTTTGGAACCGTTTTTGCTGAAAAAATAAGGTTCGTCCCTTTTAAAAACTGCCAACGTCGGGTTATCGTAGCTACGATCGTAGCAAGATCTTTATGTAGCGGACCGTAGCGGCCGTAGCAGTACCGCGGGATTATCGTTCCTCGCATCGATAGTTCAGTTTGTAACGTCTATAATTCTCTACTCCGATGTCCTATCAATGAACGGCTTGTTGCATTACAAACTAGACTCGACGAACTTCATTTTAGGCTTTTAAAACACCTTAAAACTCACATATACTATGAGATATGCGCCTCCATAGTTGACTTAAAATTCGCCCAGCATTTCCCAAATTTTCGTCGAACTTATTTTCTTCAATTTACTCGATCTCGAAATATTCCAACGCACAAAATGCGGGATATAACAAAGCTTCTTGAAAAAGAGGCTAAGTTTGTGTTTGATGACAAGTGCCGAAAGGCATTTGATGAATTCAAGGAGCGCCTCTCTACTGCTCCTGTTATTGTTACTCCTGATTGGTCCTTACCGTTTGAGTTGATGGGTGATGCTAGTGGATTCGCGATAGGTGCTATGCTTGGCCAAAGGCACAATAAAATTATACACCCGATCTATTATGCTAGTAGGACACTTAAGGTTGTGGTGTACACTGACCATGCCGCGTTGAGGTATTTGATGGCAAAGAAGGAATCTAAGCCGCGACTGATTCGTTGGGTCCCTTTGTTACAAGAGTTTGATTTCGAAGTAAAATATTAAAAGGGATCCGAAAATCAGGTCGCAGATCATCTCTCTAGGCTTGGGGAAACTGAGGTGCCAGTAGAAGAACTTGATATTGAAGATGCGTTTCCGGACGAGCAAGTTTTGGCTATGTCGATACAGGTGGCACCTTGGTTTGCCCATTTTGCTAACTACTTGGTGACTGGTATCATTCCCGACGGATAAAATCGTATCGAGAAAAAGTTTTTGCGGGATGTTCGTCGACTATTGGGATGAACCGTATTTATTGTAACTTGTGCCGATAATATTATTCGGCGCTGTGCCTCAGAAAGTGAGGTATTGGAGATTTTGAAGGCTTGCAATGACTCTCCAGTTAGGGAACATCATAGTGGTACGAGGACTACTGCAAAGGTTCTCGAATGTGGTTATTATTGGCCTACTCTCTTTCATGATGCTAATCTGATAGTGCGCTCTTGTGATCAGTGCCAAAGGCAAGGGAATATTGGTAGGAGGCAAGAGATGCCTATGAACTTTGTAATGGAAGTTGAAGTGTTCGATGTTTGAGGAATTGATTTTATGGGTCCCTTTGTAAGCTCTTGTGGCATGAAATACATCTTGGTGGCTGTTGATTATGTCTCTAAATGGGTAGAAGTGGTGGCTTTACCTAATAACGAAGCCAAGAAGAGTGTCATGGGATTCTTGAAAAGAACATATTTACTCGTTTTGGTACCCCAAGGCGATAATCGATGGTGGTTCTCACTTTTACAATAAAGCCTTTGCGGATCGATGGAGAAGTACGGAGTCAAGCATGGGTGGCAACCCCGTATTATCCCGGACATGCCAGGCAAGTCAAGTCTCTAATCAGGAGATAAATAGTATTTTAGCAAAGATGGTGAATGCAAACAGAACTGATTGGGCCCGCAAGCTCGATGATGCTCTATGGGCCTACCGAACTGCCTTCAAGGCTTCGATTAGGACTTCGCCTTTCAAGCTAGTTTTTGGCAAAGCACGTCACCTGTCAGTTGAACTCAAATATAAAGCTATGTGGGCCTTGAAGAAATTGAATATGAATTGGAAGAAGTGACCAAGCTCAAAGTTGTTTCAACCAACGACGGATGAGTTCCGCTATCAGGCCTATGAAAGTTCTGCATTATTGTCACGACCCAGCTTCGTGGGCCGTGACTGGTGCCCTACCTAGGCACCCAAACAGACTTACGAACCAATTTATTATGATATCACAAATTCGTATTTAATGATAAGACTCATACCGATAACAAAGCGTATATCATACAAATGCGCTCCCAGCGGGCACCCGTGTCAAACATCACATCAGAATCAAAGTTGGCGGAATGTACATCGCCCAGACACACTCATGCGAACAGATGGGCCATATCGGCCATAGTAACATACGGGGCCGTTTAAGGATGCAAATCGAAATCATATACAGACAAACCGAAACCACACACAACCAGGCTGGACCCACGACCCACAAACATGACTACAGGCCTCTACAAAATGTACGTACATACGAACATATGACGGGACGGGCCCCGCCGTACCCAAACAAACAGTGGGATGTAATATCCAATATCTGCAGAAAGCATATATACCAAACGTGGGCTCCTCGACCGAGGGAGCACTCAAAGTAGCGAATAGGTAGCCTAACGGGGAATCACCCAACCGAGAGCCCGTACTCGCGCGGCATGAAAACGCACCTCCCCACAGCAGGAGGGGTCGATGGAAAAAGTACCGAGTATGTAAAGCGTATGTGCGTAATCCAAATCATAACCGGAGTGAGAAAAATACGTAACAAATACGTAACTAATGTACCCAAACCTCGGAATGCAAATGTGCGTAATGCAAATAAAAATCGTGCATAAGGCTTCGAACGTGGTCACCCCGACGCCGGTGCCACAACACATCATACTCCGTGTTTTCAAATCTCCGTACAGCCTCCGAACAAATCATAATATCATACACATCACATCATCAAACATAACGAAGCCATATCACATCATAACACCATAGACGGTAACCGGCCTATCATGGCGAGGCCTCGGAAACCGTAACACATCATACTGCCGAATATGTCATAGAGCGCACGATCACAAAACCGGCCCGGGTACCGGCGAACGAAATCATAATAATCGGCACGAACAGAGTAGTGCAGAAATCATATGCATATTAAAAGTAAGTTCCAAGGCGTGATACATAGTTTCATTTACATATACAGTAGCCTCAGAAGGCTCAAAACGAATATCGGGTAAATCGGAATTTGTATACGAAAGTTGCGGACTTTTAAATTATCAACTTTTCTCAAAAACACAACGTAGATCATTTTCGGAAAATTTGGCATCATTCTTAGTGACGAGCGTTCAAATAACATAATCAGACATTTCAAGCGGACCATAGAGTCATAGGCAACATTTCTTTTCGTATCATACAGAAAGGAGTCGACAAACCAAATAAGGGGAAGCCTCTGGACTTGCGAGCCCACCTCGGGTCAAGCCGAGGCGGTGAACATAATTTACAAACATTAGGCTCCATAAAGTTATCCATGAAAGTTTCGGAGCCATTTGGATGCATTCACGGAAGATACAAAGGTTTATACGTTCTTATATCCAAAGGTAAGTATTTTGGTTCAATAAATGAATGAATAGTAACCAAAATCAAATTCGGATTCCTAGGAGCAGAATTAGTCCCGAGGTTCCGTTTCAGCCTAGTAGGTCTAGGACATGCCATATGCAGAAAAGGTGAGCTTTACATACCTTTCGCGCTTATTAAGCTCGTCAAAATTCCGATCCCGTTTCATCAAAAATCTGCAAATGGTCATCTTTACCAATTACTATTCATGCAAGTTGACATTTCAATCTTTGGTTTATTTGGCTACCGAAATTTCGGCAGCAAGACTTCCCCTATAAATATGTCATCCCCGAGATTCAACTCGGCTCAAAACAATCAACAACAACCCAACAACAACATCATTAACATTAACAATCGTCATGAAACGCACTATAACATAAGAAATTCTTCTTTTCACATACGATGACACTTTTCATCCCAACTTAACAATATCAAGCTAATATCATTATTCTCACATTCATTTACCAACTCAAGGTTATTCAAACACAATTCGGACACACTTCTTATTATTTCACAAAATATACAAAATTCCCATCAAACCATAATCCATCCAAAACTTCCAATTCTCATCATAAATATTCATAACATGTTTCCATCTTCCAATTTCATAAATCATGATCACAATTTCACATCCAAAACCTTACTTTCATCATTATATAAAAACTATATAAATCACATAAATTTCTCATAACAAAGATACAATAAACTTTCATGCTAACTTAATTCATTAAAACCTTCCTTTACATCACAAAAGCCACAACAACATACTTAACATACTAAATAAAATTTAATTCACATTCCATCACCAACATGATACCACACGGCCAACATCCATGTTTCCAACTCCAACCAAATTCATTCAACTTTCATTTCTAATATGAATTCCATCATAACCACAACCAAAACACAATACAAAATTCAACTCATCATAGCCATGCAACATATATATACACACGGCCATACACACCTTTCACACACACACACGCCATGCACACACACACCATAATTCCATAATCTTCATACCACTCTAATCACATAACATACATACATCTTCCATAACACAAAAGAACAAGATTCTTACCTTCTCTTGAAATTTCAACTTGCCGCAAACGTGGTTCTCTCGCCAAACCAATTATACCACGTCGGAGAGCGTCTTGAACTTGTCACTAATTCAAGAAGAACAAGATTTTTGCATCAAGGAAAAGGCTCCAAGAATTTTTTTTCTTCTTTCTTTCTTTTTTTCCATGGAGCCGAAAGCTCCTTCTCTTTTTCTTCTTGATTTTGCTTTGATTTTTCTTGAAGCTTCATGACTAATCCACCTTATATACATATTTAGCACATGACAAAAATTAATTAAAACATGGGTTGGGCCAAGTGCCTTGGCCGGCCACCCCCTTCCTTTTTGGGCCTTAATTTCTTTTTTTTTTTTTTTGAGCCCAATTGGTTATAAACCTCATTTGCACATTCCCGCAACAAATTTCCAAAATTCCAATTTTGCCCTTAGGCCTTCTCCGGTGTTTTCGCATTCAACCTTCCATAACCGGCTCACACTTGCTAAGAAAAATCCAAATATGGCCTTATTTCTTACAAGCAAAAATTATTCCAAACTTTCCAAATGTGCAAAAATGCCGGATATAACAATTATACAAAGAGAGGATGAAGCAGTACCATGGCAAGAAGATCGTGAAGTGGGAATTCTACAAGGGTGATCTTGTCCTGCTGTTAATTCTAGATTGAAACTACTACCGGGCAAATTGAAATCACGGTGGTCAGGTCCCTTTGAAGTGGTAAGTGTCTCATCCCATAGACCTATTAAATTGAAGTCCGAAGACGGAACTCGGACATTTAAGGCGAACGGGCAGAGGGTGAAGCACTACCATGGTATGATTGCGAGAAATAGAATTGTGGACCGATATCGGTTGAAGCACCTTGGAATGAATGCTGACTCAGCGAGTCCCGACCAAGAGTAAACTGATAACACCGTCGTGCTGCGACGATAAATCAAGCGCTTCTTGGGAGGAAACCAAGTTTAAAATTCTGTAATTTTTAGTTTTTTTTTATTATTATTT
Source organism: Lycium ferocissimum (assembly GCF_029784015.1). Taxonomy (NCBI): domain Eukaryota; kingdom Viridiplantae; phylum Streptophyta; class Magnoliopsida; order Solanales; family Solanaceae; genus Lycium; species Lycium ferocissimum. The sequence goes on along the minus strand of NW_026713854.1, from coordinate 2,093 downwards.
TTTTAACAGGTGTTGAGTGCGCAGGAAGTTAAACTCAAAAAATCAGCAAAGTTACACCAGAGCACAAAGACGGGACGTCGACATGTCGATGGACCGTCGATGTACAATGACGGTATGCAGAGCTGAACTTATGAGAATTAGCAACTGCTAATCTGCAGGTAAGCAAGTCGACGAGCATGTCCACGGACCGTCGACACGTTCGACAACATCGTCGAAGTGCTCGTCAACAAGTCAACACTTTTCTTTACTTTTTGGGGTCGTATTTACGCTTTGACGAGTTGTCGACGACTCGTCCAAAAACTTTGAAAAAAAATAAAGAGGCAACAGTCGCGATCTTAATAAAAAACAGAAGCAAAACAGATAACGGGCAGAGTATTTTATTTCCTCCAACCTCTTCAAATTCTCAACTCCCTCCATAACTCCCCACTAATTCCTCCACATTCCTTCACCCATTAAAACTCCCAAACCCCTCCATACTCCCACTAAACTCTCACCACCACTGAAAACCACAACCCTCTGCCCTAGGGTTGCGAAATTGGCTCAGTTTTTAGGCATTTGTAGTCAAAGTTTTACACAAGTTTCTTTCTATATCAGGTATGTGCATGAATTTCGGCCTTTTCTTGGTTTTATTTTGGTAAATCTGCTCGAAAATCTCTAGACAACATGACCTAGGACTCCTAACTTAATGGGTACTGAAATTGGGAATTTGGTGTGATTTTACCATGATCAAATCAGTGAAGGTTGTATTGATTGACTGGGGTAGTGATATCTGTGATGTGAATACTAAGGATAGAAATTATGAGTTAGGGCTTGTATTTGTGACTGAAAACCATGCTTAAAATTGAAAAAAAAAATTGTGAAATTGTGGTTGGGGGAAGGGAATTTGGTATGATTGCTATTAGGAGGGCTCGTGGGGACGAGAATATCGTGCCCCCATTGAGTCGGCGGGCATTTTGATCAACTTGTTGGTTCATTATGCCCGCCAATGGTCCGAAAAAGAGAAATTCTATTGAAACAAGATACTTGAGGAGTGAAGTCTGAGTAACTCCAGCGGGTTGGAGGGTATTTCGATTAAAAATCTCAGTTTGATATTGTTATACCCACCAAACAAAATCCGAATAATTACCAAGGGATGAAATGGTCAAAAATAAGGGTGAAGTCTAAGTAACCCGAAGCCCCAAAATTGCAAAATGTGCAAAATAGTTGAAAATTGGTTCTCTGATTGATTGAAGTGGAAAACGCAAAGCCGAAACAAATTTTGATGTCTGTTAACTGTTGGTTGCTGCTGCAGGACCGTAAACGTGTCGACGGCACCGTCGACAGGTCGACAGACCGTCTTTTCACAAAGACGGTCCCCGTCGGCCCGATCGGCAAGATGCACGCGACAAAGTTAGACGGTCCATCAAAGCACATCGACGCAGTCTGCCAGACAACAACACGTAGAACCGGAATCCGAGAAGTTTTTTTTTTTTCTCTCCTGATTTTCACTCGTACGGATTGACTAGATTGTGATTTTTGATGACACAGGTGTACGGCGCCACCTAAGTTAACAACCACCCGAGGGTGGCTCAAACAAACTCGAACAACGCGGTCGAAGAAAGCGCCGGCCAACCCACACTTCTAGACGAGGAAGAAGAGGGTTGCTCCGCCCTCGTGAACAAAGGCCGCGCACCGCCTCTACACTCCCGGTTCCTCCCGGTCCGACGCGGGAGAATCATCTACATCTGGGTACGGTGATGGATCCGAGGAGAAGGGATCAGAGGCTGCATCTAGAGACCTCACCCCCTGCACGAGCACGAGCCATCGAGGATGCTGCTGGGCCTCCTCGGCACCTTCTAGATCCCGCACCGTCGCAGCTCATAGCTCGGTGACGATGAGGCCGGGCATCGATGTCGTGTTGATGTCGAGCGGCTAGGGCTCGGAACTTAGAAGCAAAGAGTTTTCGAGGATTACTTGGATCGCTTTCTTGTTGAGGGTGCTGAGAGTCGTATGATTACGGCATTGAGTTAAAAGATGAAGACACTCATGATGAGAACCGTACAAACAAATGAAGAAAGGCGGATCAGCTTTTAGGGCTCGAGTCTTACCCCGGG
>NW_026713853.1:0-41515 GCF_029784015.1 Lycium ferocissimum | reverse complement strand
TACATATGTTGACATACATTTATTTACCAACAATACATGCAAAAATGGAACCACCCTTGCTTCACCAAGCTCACGGCTCAACCTCAAATTCAACCACAACAACAATCCAACAACAACATGCATGAATTATACATTCAAATCTTCATACAACACAAGAACAATGATCATGCTTACCTTGCAATTTGTCCTTCAAACTTGGCCGAATCTTTAACTCTATTGAATGCTACACCTCCTTGTCTCTTCCCAACAACTACTACACGTCCTTATACACTTGATGAGGAGTTAATTTTCTTGGAAAATTAATTTTTTTGGATCAATTTGGAGTGTTTCATTCTCGGCAACCTATGGCCGAGACTCTCTCTCTATCTCTTAATTTCTCTAACTTTGTAATGTTGAAATGAACTTCTAATTGAATTATGACTCAACAATCCTCCTTATATATGCAGTCCACAAAGTTGACATGTGTCCCACCCAAGTTCTTAGCCAATAAGAGTTGGCCAAACCACAAGTGGGGCCCACATTGTGGCCACTTAGGCTCACTAATGATGTAATTAAGTTCTTAATCTCACTTAGTCATCCAATCTTGGTTAATTAATCCTTATTATCCAATAATTCTCTTATACCAAACGAAATCCATAGGCAACTTGTGCATAGAAACGAAATCGAGAGGTGAAAACCCTTACCGGGAACCCTAAAACCGCTTTGTCTTTAACTTGTCGCACTTAGCTTTATAATGTCCCTATGTAAAGATACGAGACATAACAATAGGATATTCCCAGGCTATCAGCTGGATTGGTGAGCTTCATCTCAGTTCGGAGTGTTGCCGAGTCGAGCACTTATGTTATAGTATCTCGTGTATGTTAGAGACTTTTGCGAACGGTGCTGTCCTGTGGAGAGTGCGTCGAGATGTCGACAGTTGTGTAAAGCGACCATATAGGTCGATGTGTTTTTAAAGATTTTATTGTGACTAAAGGTTTTCTTTGAATTAACGATAAGGGAGCAGTCTCTGATTTGACGAAAGAGTTTTATTGAAAAGTTTTTTTTTACTTGACGGAAGCGTCATTTCGTAGATTAAAGGTTCACAAAGAGTTGTGACTCCTGGATGGAATAGTAGTATGGCACTCAGCCGAGTAGGGTCTTAGGTGTCAGTCGCGGCCCTCCGGTTACGGGTCATGACATTATACCTGACCTACGGGTCATGGAGTTGCTCATACCTGACCTACGGGTCATGGAGTTGATTATACCTAGCCTATGAGTCATGGAGTTATCTATGCCTGACCTTCGAGTCACGGAGTTATATCTATAGAATTATGTAATCTTGCCTCAGATGAGAGCCAACCCAGGTAGAGTATCTCTCCAGATGCTTTCTTGAGATATCAAGAGTACAATATGTTATTTCATTTCAGTTGTTATCTTGCCTTACATACTCGGTACATTGTTTCGTACTGACGTCCTTTTTACTTGGGGGCGCTGCGTTTATGCTCGCTGGTTCAAGTAATCGGACAGACGATCCAACTCAGTAGGCCTTCCACTCGGCCCCCGCGATGCCGCGCGCTCCACTTGGTCCAGAGAGTCGTAGTCCCTTTGTGGTGTGCTATTTTGATATGTATATATGCTTATGACGTGGCCATGTCCTTTCCTTTCAACAGCTCATGTTCCCTAGAGGTCTGTAGATAGCTTTATGTAGTTGGGGTGTTATGTGGCCTTGTTGGCTCTCAGTCTTGTTGTTCAGCTTACATAGAAGCCTCGTCGGCTTGCTCTATTGTGTAATTATATTTTGTGTATGTGCCTAGTTCAGACGGGATGGTCGCATATATATATATATATATATATATATATATATATATATATATATATATCCAAATTATTGCCTCGCCGGTTTGTTGGTATTGTTGATGTGCAGGGAGGATTTATTGGTTTAAGTTGGGGGTTACTCCCAGAGTTTCAGATTTAGAGTGGTTCACTAGGGCCTAGGTTGGCATCGAGTGCCTGTCACGCTACTCCAAATTCAGGCGTGACAAACTTGGTCTCAGAGCAGTTATTGTTATATCCCGTATTTTGCACGTTGGAATATTTTAAGTTGGATTGCGACAAGTTGTGGATAAGACTTTTAATTTCCGATTTTATTTTTGTTTTAATGCACAAGTTGCATATTCATCTTTTCATTGGTATGGAGTGTTAAGGGTAAATTTGGAATAAGGAAAAGTTTGGGATGTTGAATAAGTTATACAGATTGTATGGAGTTTTGGACATATCCGTATGCAAATAAAGAGATCGGTATATAAAAGTTTTAGGTCTCGAAATAATTTCCGCGGGATGAACGAAAGGATCACATACGGGTCGGCTCACGTTGCGCATCGCTACAGTGACTTCGGGTAGCTTTATAAAGGGGCTTAACCCCTCATTTTCAGCCAAAAAAATCAGACCAAAAACATTCCAAATATTCTAGGAAATTCCCCAACCTTTCACCACTAACTTTTAGCCCGAAACCAGGGATAATTCTCAAATTTCGGTCCAGACAGCGTATAGTTGCGGCTTTAAAACTGCGTATTGAGGCTTTGTGGCTTAAGTTCAAGGTGGAGGAGTAAATATATAGCATTATTATCGAGGGAAAGGTATGAATCTCTTTCTATTTGTGTTAATATTGGTTTATTTACGGAGAAAGAGCTATAAAATCACTATAAAATGGTTCTGTGATGGAAATATGGGACAAACACCATATGGAATGTTTATGAAGTATTTTGAAATTGGAAATATTATGGTTAATGTTGGTATTGTTGGAATTGTTGTTGGTGTAAATTATGAATTTGGAAGAGAAGAATGTGTTTGGTGTTGTTCTCGGTTGGAGACAATTTTCGGGTGAGTTGGGATATGGTTTTGGTTGTTTGGAAAAATTGTGTGAATTGTTTAAAGCGTCCTTGAATATTATCCGTATGGTTTTGGATTAGTAATCGAATGTATAAACGTTGATATTGGTTTGAATGTGAGTGAGGGAAGTAAGTATGTCGGAATATTATGAATGCTGTGAAGTTATGTAAAAAGAGCTACTAATGTTAGAAATGCATTTTGAATTGATTGTTGATGTTGTAGTTTGGTTGTTAGTATTGTTGTTGATGATTTGGCCGAGTTGAATTCTCGGGGGTTGTTGAATTTATAGGGGAAGTGCTTTGCCCAAATTTCTCGTAGATAAAAGTGATGGCATGAAATTGAATTCCTAACTCGTGTATGGCTAATGTTTGGTATGGGTTGATGTTATTGTAGATTTTGAGCACCGAGATTTGAGTTTGGATTAGCCTAGGAAGCAAACCTGTATGTAAAACTTACCTTTCCTTCTTTTGGCATGTCTTAGACGGGATTAAGGTATGACATGATTTGTGCCTCGGGGTAACTCCATTCTTAAGTTTCGAGTATGTTTGTGATTAATATTTGCTTTGATGTTGGCATCCTTAGTATGGTCGGTCGTGGTTCGTATGTCTTTGATATGATTGGGTTTGAAAAGTTGTGTAAACGGTTTTACTCCGAAAAGATCTTATGTCTAAAAATGTTCGTAACTTTCATGAACGGTATTGGATTGCTTTGAGCCCGTAAACGATTCTTATTTGTTTCTTGATACTCATATCCTTAATGCGGTCGAGTTATGATCCTTATGTCTTTTGTATGATTGAATTTTTAAGGTTTTCAAAAGAGTTTTGTTTTTAAAAGAGATTTGTTCCTAAACGATTTCGAAACTACGAACGACCGTAACTTTCAAGAAAGAGCTCGGATCGCTTTGATATCTTCGCAAACGATTTCATGACGAGTAATGATTTTAATTTTCATAGGCGGGCCCGGATTGGGTTGATGCCCGTCCGTGGGTCCCGCGACTTTCTACGTTTGGTTTTAACGACCTACTTTTGAAAAAGCTTAATATGACTATTTTCCCAATCCCCGAGTATGATTACTTATTTAACCGTCGGGTTTGAAATAAAGACTTTTATATACATGATTTTGATACGTAACTATGGTTTCTGAAGTTCGGTTTGATATGTTCCCGAGTGATGTTCGGAAGAAAATCTGATTTGACTACTGTTTTGGCTTACAAACGATAGTTCACTTTGATTATCTTTATTGAGTCTTTGTAAGTGTTTGTGTTGTATATGATATTCGAGACCGCCGGTTCCCGCCGCGGTATGCCGGTGTGTGTGACATTGACCGCTGGGTTCCTGGCCGCGGTATATGTGTATATGGGATATTACCGCTGGGTTCCTGGCCGCGGTATGTATATATGTGATATTACCGCTGGGTTCCTGGCCGCGGTATGTGTGTATGTGTGTATGTTTGATAATGCCGCTGGGTATATGGCCGCGGTATATGTATGATATTGACCGCTGGGTATTTAGCCGCGGTATATGTGTTTGATTTTTCGCATATATGAGACAGAAATGTTTTCAAAGAGAGCGAAGCATTTGGCATTCTGATTATCGTATGTGTCTTCCGTACCTCTTAAGTATGATTTGTACGGCGAGCAAACACTTGGGTATTCTGGCTATTATGCACTTTCCGTACTCCCGACTTCGGTTATGACTTCGTTGTCTGTATTTCATGCTTTGCATACTCAGTACATATTCCGTACTGACCCCCTTTCTTCGGGGGCTGCGTTTCATGCCGCGCAGGTACCTACGATGAGCGATGATGTTAGCGAAGATGTTCCTACCGATTGGCGAGCTCCATTTCCTCCGGAGTTTGCCGAGTCGAATGCTTTGTATGGTATTCGGAGTTATGTTAGAGACTTTGCAGACAGTGTCGTGTGTATGAGATGTCCGTTTGTAAACGGCTATGTAAGCCGATGTTTCATTACGCATTGTGTTATGAATTTCATGTGTTTATAGATTTTATTTGATTTGAAAAAGACGAACAGTATGTTTGTTTTCCGAAAAATTTTCCTTCTGCATTTTGACATGTTTTGCGGGCCCGCATGATTATGTGTATTATGAGAGTCAGTGGGTTCACTCGGCCCTAAGTAAGGGTCGGGTGCCCATCATGCCCTATCGAAAATTAGGGTGTGACAGTTATGTCCTAGGGTTGTCTACAGACCGTGTCCAGCAGAGTCTTGTTTATGGGTGATAAGTGCGCCATACTTATAAACAAGAGGCTGCAGGGCCTTTAGGTGTCACACCCTAATTTTCGATAGGGCATGATGGGCACCCGACACTTACTTAGGGCCGAGCGAACCCGCTGACTCTCGTTATACTCATAATCATGCTGGGCCCTTAAATCAAGACAGAATGCATACGGAAAGCTTTTTAAAGAACAACATACTTTTCGTCTTTTTCAAATCAAATAAAACCTGTAATCATAACAAATCTGTAACATAATGCATGATGATACATCGGCTTACATAGCCGTTTACAAAGCTGACATGTTATATGCACGTGACCCTGTCTGCAAAGTCTCTAACATAAACCAAGATAACATAATATAAACACTCTGACTTGGCCGCACTCCGGGAGGAAATGGAGCTCGCCAATCCAGCTGGAACATCTTCTAATCATCTGTATATACCTGCGTGGCATGAAACGCAGCCCCCGAGGAAAGGGGATCAGTACGGAATATGTACTGAGCATGTAAAGCATGAAGTACGGTAAACAGGATCATAATCGATATAGGAATTACATAAATAAATATAATAATCAGAAAATCATAAGACTTGCCTTTGAAAACATATATCATGCATATCATTATCATAAAATCATCATGTATACATATAACGTGTCCCGGCCCTCTAGTGAGGGACTCGGTAAATAAAATCATCATATGCATGCCATCATGTCATCATGTCATCATATACATATAACGTGCCCCGGCCCTCTAGTGAGGGACGCGGTAAGTAAAATCATCATATCATGTACATATAACGTGCCCCGGCCCTCTAGTGAGGGACGCGGTGAATGAAGTCATCATATGCCATCCTGGCCGCCTCCCCATATCATCATATCATCATCATATCATATAACGTGCCTCGGCCCTCTAGTGAGGGACGCGGTGAATAACGTGCCCCGGCCCTCTAGTGAGGGACGCGGTGAATAACGTGCCCCGGCCCGGAGCGCACGAAACAAGTAATAACGCGGTGAACGATAATAACAGCTCGCACGAGCAGAGTAGTGAGAAACCACATGCACATAAATCACTTTCAAAGACTCAATGAAATAATCTAAATGAACTGTCATTTGAAAGTCGGGACAATAATTATATCAAATATCTTTCGGACGCCACTGGGAAACATATCAAACATCATGAGCATATCGAAGAACCATAGGGACCATAGTCATACATCAAACCAATCCGAGCCCGCCTATGAAAGTTACGGGCATTATACGTTATAGAATCATTTGCGAGCATATCAAAGCAATCCGGTTCCGTCTATGAAAGTTACGGACATTTTTAGACATAGGATCTTTTAAGAACAAAAATTCTTTTGCAACATTTGAAATTCAATCATACATAAGACTTAAGGACCAAGTTTCTACCACATTAAGGATACCAATACTAAGAGGTGAATAAGGATCGTAAACATGCTCGGATCATAAGAATAGAATTACCTCGAGGATCGTGTCATAACTTACTTACACTAAGACATGCCAAAAGAAAGGAAGGGTAAGCTTTACATACCTCGTCCGCTTCCTAAGCTAATCCAAACTCAAGTCTCGGTCTCCCCAAGATCTACAATACGTCAATAAATACCAAACATTAGCTATAGGCACTTAGGAATTCAATCCTAAGTTAGCATTTGTCTACAGAAATTTGGGGCATTTCCCTGTTTATATGCCTAGCCCGAATCCTCAATTCAAGACACCAACAACAATACCAATAGTATTAACATCATTTCCAATACCGAAGTATGCCATAAAATAGCCCGCACACTGTTTTCTAAATTTCTCAACCACAAATTTGCGATATAACTATTTAATAATTTTACTTCCGTAAAGGAGTCGAAATTTATATGAACAACATCAATAACAACAGCCTTCACATTTTACAAGGTAAATACATTTATTTTCATCCAAAATTCTCTTCAAATCTCCTTCCATAATTCACAACACCACAAACGAATTTATCAGACTATTCCCTGTGTGCTAATCCGTTAAAATTCTAAATAAACTCATTAACAATGAAAAGGAACCGTATTCATACCTTAAGCATGCAACCCCCACGTTATCACTCTTCTCCTTGGTTTATTTTTAGCTCAAATTGAAGACAACGCAGCGTACATATCTCCTTATCTCGAAGTTTACATTTCTCTTCATGGGCTTCGGAATTCGGGGCTCAGATTTTGGTCAAAATTGGTTTTTCTTCTCTCCAAGGCTCTCCTCTCTCTCTTTCCAGAATTTTCTGGTGTTCTTGGTCTGAAAAATGAGAGGAAAGGGCTGAAATTTCACTTAAATAGGCATGGGTCATGGGCCTAACCCGATTGGGCCCGGTTTGGGCCTAGCCCACTGACCTTTCCGCCTTAAAACGTCCATATCTCCTTATCCCGATGTCACCTATGGGCCCACAAAATATGGTTGGAAATCTAATTCAATTATCTACAACTTCTATCTTTGGTATTTTTCCAAATTCTAAACTTATAATACCGTTTCTGCCCCTCGAAGTCAGATCACCCGAAAACGTTACTTAAAAATATTTGCTTGGAGGACTTCCACTTTGATTTGGCTCAAGGGTCCTTATTGAGTTATGTTTAACTTCACATGTGTGATTCATATAAATTGTCGCATGTCCCAAAAAAATCTCAATGTGTGTGCCCCACCTCAGCTTGCGAATAATCCGACGTACAAAAATACGAAATATAATACTGTCAACGTGAGTTTAAATTATGAAGCAACAACATGATTGTCAATTTTTAAGCACGTTAATAAGGACCTTCCAATTGGTTGGAACTGCTAGAAGAAAATATTTTTTTGAATCAAGATTTGAGGGGCTCAAATTCTCGGTTCCATGGCCGAATGGCCTCTCTTTATTTTTCTCCAAGTTTCTTGAATTTTCTAAGGTTTGAAAGTATGAAGAATGTGATTAATAAGTCATCCAATATACTCATATATAAGTCATCCATGTGTCCCATGGCCCACACATGGCTTGGATGAATTAAAATTAGCCAAGCCATGGGTGGTGCCCCACTCACACCACACGGCCAACTTGGCCATTATTTCATGAAATGCCAACTTTCCTAAATTAACTTTTAACCCCAAATTTTCCTTAATATTCCATGCCAATAAATTCATAAGCAACTTATGCCTTAACACAAAATCGAAGGTCAAAAGTCTCTACCTCATATCCCGGAATAGTCCTGTCCTTAACTTATCATGGTTAGCTCGGATTGTCCCAAGGTACAAAATACGGGATATAACATCCTTCCCCCCTTTAGAACATTCGTCCTCGAATGTTAAACTAGTCCCGTAAGGTCTTATAAGGATTTCGGGGTTCCTTTATTACCATAACATGCAGCCTTATCTACCAGTCATATTTCTTCTTCATCTCATCGTCAGTTTCTCAAGTCATCTCCTTCCTATTATTATTCCGCCACAATACTTTAACGGAAGCCATGTCTTTAGTACGCAACCTTCTTTCCTCACGAACAATGTGATAAGGTCCAATACATCTCGGGCTAAACTTCTCCTTCTTGTTGAATCTTACTACACCTTTCATGGGTGATATCTTCAAGCATACGCACTCGCCAATCTGGAATTCTAAGTGTCGACGCCGATTGTCGTCATATGATTTCTGTCGTCTCTGGGCTGCTGATAGCCCGCTAGTTCTGATCATCTTGCTTAAATCATCTTACAACCCTCTTTACTTAACTTATAACATTCTAGGCATATTATCTCGTGTCATTTCTTTATCTCTAATTCGAACTCTTCTATCGTCCCTTACTCATATCTTGCTCTCAACTTTCCGGTCACACATCATATTGCAATCTTTACAAGAATATGCGCGGGTGCTCAATTTAGCCCAAGATACCTTAGCGTGGCTTCACCAATCCTTATGGTTTACTTTTCCTTCGCCCCTTTTTCTCTTATAACCGGTGTCGGAATAGGTCTTTGGTTCAATCATAGTCATGTCCTGTTTATCCTTAGTACTAGTTCTATCTCGGTAATTTAGCTTAAACCTTCTTTACCCCTGTCCTTAATGTACCCAAAATCTCGTAACCATATTGTTATTACTGAATCCGAACTTTTCTCCTTAAGCATTACTTGGTCTTATCCCTCGCATATAAATATCCATAAGCAACATAACTACTCTTGTACCACTTGTATAAAGTACATTCAATCTTAGTCACGATCTTTCTTTCTCCTGGTTCACTCTGCTCCCCATATTCCTTCCATCCTAACATTCGCTTGTAACCTATCCTGTCATGCTCTTTTCCCTTCCTTCATTCACTTCTTTGATGTTCTCACTTCCTACTATAGGAGGTTTTCTATTTTTTTCTCCCTTACTACTCAGAGGTCGCGGTATCATTAGCGAACAACCCTATAGCCCACATCTTAGCCTCTAATCCAGAGACAAAGAATGTTACCTTTCACAATGTTTTGTAAGTTACTCGTTATCGTTCTCTTGTCGTATTCTCCCTTAGGCCTCCACTTTCCAATGTCATATCATTCAAGATTTCTACAATTAATTCCCAGCACTATCTCAGTTACCATCCTAACTTTTACCCCTTTATTGCTGGCTTAGATCTTTACTAACTTGTATCGAAGAATCTTACTTGTAGCCCAAGCATCCGTATTCAAGATATTGTAGTGTCGATTGTCTTTATCTTACACTTGCATCTCTCGCACCCGCTTCCCCCCTTTAGGGGTGTACTTATACCATTTTCCGTTTATGCTTTGCCCTATGCCCGCATTTCCACTCTCAATTAGGCGGCACTTTTATTCCGACATTTTGATTCCCTTGCCGTTCATCTACTCACGTCCTTTCTTTTCCAAATATCATTGTATCAAAACTTTCCAAGCTTAACCTGTTGTGAACACAGCATCAGCTTGCCTTGTAGCATTTGTGCCATTTATATTTTTTCTCACTTGGGCTTCGTTACCCTGTCCGATTAATGCCTTCCATATACCGCCCCGTTGGTCGCCGGAATACACATATCCGCCGATATAGCCATGTACGGAATATCATAGACATACATACACATATATTTACTACCATCTCACTTACAGAATATTTCCAAGCACTATTCCAACTCACCCCAATTCTAAAGCTGTGGCGCACCTTCTCTCTTCACCGGTCCAGTCTGCCTCGTCCTATGTGACCTCTTAAGGTTTCTGCCCACTCCGCAGACTCAAATTTTCCTTAGACTACTCTAGCTTCTCATTTGCTTCTTACGTCTGAATTTGTAAGACTTTCAGAAAACTTCCCAGGGGGTCACCCATCCTAAAATTGCTCTCACTCCAGCACGCTTAACCTTGGAACTCTGATAAAATACGATGCTTTAATGCTAATATAATCGCGTCTACCTCACCGCATGACCTCCGTCACGTAACTGAGTAAATTGAAATCTTAACAAATTTCAAACGTTCTCATAACACATCTCCCTCCGAATTAGCAAGGGTCTCTTACTTTTTCGACTCCACAATTGCTATTTTAGCCTTTTTAAATCCTCAATATTCACTTTTCACCTATGGATATGATTACTTTTCGTCCTAAACTTCCAGATTCCCAATGGTGAGGGACATACCTCGATCGCCGTTATTTATAAATACTTGGTTATCGGCCTTTGGATTCCTGCCCTCATTTTACCTCGTTCTTCATCCTTTCTATAACCGAGTCTTTCACATTCCCGTCACTTATAGTACTCGTATCCTTGGCTACACATGTCATGACCTATTACTACTGCTTATTATCTCGCTTTCTTCTTATTTCCTTCTTCCAATTACCCTTTCTTTTCTTACACTCGCTATCATTTTCGTGACCATATGACCTCTATTCTAACTTTCCATACATAACTTAATAAGCCTTCCTTATTCGTTCTATAGCTCGCTTTTCCGTTTCACACTTGCCTTTATATTCTAACTACATAGATCACATCATAGCTTTGGCCACTTTCTCACTAGGCTTCACTTATTTCCATAGCAATCCTCATCCTATTCACGTTATATCTTATTCGTAATCTATCTTATAACGTAACACTTCTTAACCCTTCACCCTTTCTGACCAACTTTATCCTCAATACCTCACAAGCTGTCCTATCCATACATTCATATCCATCACAATTCTTTTCCTTTGCACTCTTGTCTTAATCATACTATTACTTCTTTTAACTATAAGCTCGTCGTAATTCGTCCCTGCTCATCCATTTAGTCGGTACCTTAATATAACTCTCTATCAAGGTTTGCCAGCCTTTTCTAAATCATCTCTTAGTATCATAAGCCCCTTCCAAATTCTTTTTTACCATATCGATATCGACCTTCTAATTATTCTTACCCTCAATTCAGAGAATTAGCTTATTTCTCAGGATCGGCCGTACTTGCAACTTAATCAAATCTTATCATTACTACTAGTACAACCTTTCAAGTCATATCACAAATCCATATCTCATTCTTTTTTTTTTTTGGAAAAATTTCGGCAGAGTTTCTCCTATATTTCTTACTATCTCAAACACCGCACGCAAAGAAATACCAACAAAGTGCCTCACATATATATATATATGTACATATCATATCATATCACGGCCACACAGGCTCCCAATATCAATAATAATACGAAGATGATATACTTACCTCGTGTGTCCAACTCGAACTGCGCCTGTTACATTTTCCTGTTTACTTCCCTTTTCAGTTTTCAACTTCACATTTCGATCGCACTTCAATATCTTACCCGACATATACCTTTCATACCTTTGCTTACCTGCGTGCTTTATAACTTCCAATATCGTCAGTCATTTCCTTCTGTCGATGCCATTCTTCTGCTAAAATCAAAGATCAGGGTAAGGAATCTCATTTCCTATGACTTGGCTCTATGGCACGATCTAAGATGTGAAAGAAGAGTAACCACCCTAGATGCCCCGTAGCCTCCTGTTTATAAATGTGGCGCGCTTCACACCATAAACGGAGACCTACCGGACACGACTTTGCGTACAACCCCTAGGACAAACTGCTCTGATACCAATTTGTCACACCCTAATTTTCGATAGGGCATGATGGGCAACCGACCCTTACTTAGGGCCGAGCGAACCCGGGCGACTCTCGTTATACTCATAATCATCGTGGGCCCTTAAATCATGACGAAATGCATAAGGAAAGCTTTTCAAAGAACAACATACTTATTGTCTTTTTCAAATCAAATAAAACCGTAATCATAACAAATCGTAACATAATGCATGATGATACATCGGCTTACATAGCCGTTTACAAAGCTGACATGTTATATGCACGTGACCCTGTCTGCAAAGTCTCTAATATAAACCAAGATAACATAATATAAACACTTTGACTTGGCCGCACTCGGGGAGGAAATAGAGCTCGCCAATCCAGCTGGAACATCTTCTAATCATCTGTATATACCTGCGTGGCATGAAACGCAGCCCCCGAGGAAAGGGGGTCAGTACGGAATATGTACTGAGCATGTAAAGCATGAAGTACGGTAAACAGGATCATAATCGACATAGGAATTACAGAAATAAATATAATAATCAGAAAATCATAAGACTTGCCTTTGAAAACATATATCATGCATATCATTATCATAAAATCATCATGTATACACATAACGTGTCCCGGCCCTCTAGTGAGGGACTCGGTAAATAAAATCATCATATGAATGCCATCATGTCATCATGTCATCATATACATATAACGTGCCCCGGCCCTCTAGTGAGGGACGCGAGTAAAATCATCATATCATGTACATATAACGTGCCCCCGCCCCCTCTAGTGAGGGACGCGGTGAATGAAGTCATCATATGCCATCCTGGCCGCCTCCCCATATCATCATATCATCATCATATCATATAACGTGCCCCGGCCCTCTAGTGAGGGACGCGGTGAATAATGCAGTGGAGCTGCACGAATACATGCCCTGGCCCGGGACGCAGTGAAGGAAGTAATAACAGCTCGCACGAGCAGAGTAGTGAGAAACCACATGCACATAAATCACTTTCAAAGACTCAATGAAATAATCTAAATGAACTGTCATTTGAAAGTCGGGACAATAATTATATCAAATACTTTCGAACGCCACTGGGAAACATATCAAACATCATGAGCATATCGAAGAACCATAGGGACCATAGTCATACATCAAACCAATCCGAGCCCGCCTATGAAAGTTACGGGCATTATACGTTATAGAATCATTTGCGAGCATATCAAAGCAATCCGGTTCAGTCTATGAAAGTTACGGACATTTTTAGACATAGGATCTTTTAAGAACAAAAATTCTTTTGCAACATTTGAAATTCAATCATACATAAGACTTAAGGACCAAGTTTCTACCACATTAAGGATACCAATACTAAGAGGTGAATAAGGATCGTAAACATGCTCGGATCATAAGAATAGAATTACCTCGAGGATCGTGTCATAACTTACTTACACTAAGACATGCCAAAAGAAAGGAAGGGTAAGCTTTACATACCTCGTCCGCTTCCTAAGCTAATCCAAACTCAAGTATTGGGCTCCCCAAGATCTACAATACGTCAATAAATACCAAACATTAGCTATAGGCACTTAGGAATTCAATCCTAAGTTAGCATTTGTCTACAGAAATTTGGGCAGCATTTCCCCTGTTTATATGCCTAGCCCGAATCCTCAATTCAGTAACCAACAACAATACCAATAGTATTAACATCATTTCCAATACCGACGTATGCCATAAAATAGCCTGCACACTGTTTTCTAAATTTCTCAACCACAAATTTGCGATATAACTATTTAATAATTTTACTTCCGTAAAGGAGTCGAAATTCACATGAACAACATCAATAGCAACAGCCTTCACATTTTACAAGGTAAATACATTTATTTTCATCCAAAATTCTCTTCAAATCTCCTTCCATAATTCACAACACCACAAACGAATTTATCAGACTATTCCCTCCGTGCTAATCCGTTAAAATTCTAAATAAACTCATTAACAATGAAAAGTAACCGTATTCATACCTTAAGCATGCAGCCCCCACGTTATCACTCTTCTCCTTGGTTGATTTTTAGCTCAAATTGAAGACAACGCAGCGTACAACACTTTTCTCTTCATGGGCTTCGGAATTCGGGGCTCAGATTTTGGTCAAAATTGGTTTTTCTTCTCTCCAAGGCTCTTCTCTCTCTCTCTTTCCAGAATTTTCTGGTGTTCTTGGTCTGAAAAATGAGAGGAAAGGGCTGAAATTTCACTTAAATAGGCATGGGTCATGGGCCTAACCCGATTGGGCCCGGTTTGGGCCTAGCCCACTGACCTTTCCGCCTTAAAACGTCCATATCTCCTTATCCCGAAGTCACCTGTGGGCCCACAAAATATGGTTGGAAATCTAATTCAATTATCTACAACTTCTATCTTTGGTATTTTTCCAAATTCTAAACTTATAATGCCGTTTCTGCCCTCGAAGTCGATCACCCGAAAACGTTACTTAAAAATATTTGCTTGGAGGACTTCCACTTTGATTTGGCTCAAGGGTCCTTCTTGAGTTATGTTTAACTTCACATATGTGATTCATATAAATTGTCGCATGTCCCAAAAAAATCTCAATGTGTGGGCCCCGCCTCAGCTTGCGAATAATCCGACGTACAAAAATACGAAATATAATACCGTCAACGTGGGTTTAAATTATGAAGCAACAAAATTATTGTCAATTTTTAAGCACGTTAATAAGGACCTTCCAATTGGTTGGAATCGGTTGAAGAAAATATTTTTTTGAATCAAGATTTGAGGGGCTCAAATTCTCGGTTCCATGGCCGAATGGCCTCTCTTTATTTTTCTCCAAGTTTCTTGAATTTTCTAAGGTTTGAAAGTATGAAGAATGTGATTAATAAGTCATCCAATATAATCATATATAAGTCATCCATGTGTCCCATGGCCCACACATGGCTTGGATGAATTAAAATTAGCCAAGCCATGGGTGGTGCCCCACTCACACCACACGGCCAACTTGCCCATTATTTCATGAAATGCCTTCCATGCCAATAAATTCATAAGCAACTTATGCCTTAACACAAACTCGAAGGTCAAAAGTCTCTACCTCATATCCCGGAATAGTCCTGTCCTTAGCTTATCATGTTTAGCTCGGATTGTCCCAAGGTACAAAATACGGGATATAACATTAGGAATAATCGACCTTTCTTTCTCATCTTAGATCGTGCCGTAGTGCTAAATTATAGGATGTGATGTCCCTGATTCCAATCTTAAATGTTTTGATTGTGGATAAGCAGTTGATTATGCCGCTATGAAGTAATTGAGGAGAATTGAAGTTGATACTCTGAAAGGTATGTATCTTGCCTTATTGATATTGATAGAATTCTATATAAGAACTCCAGCTAGATGTTATGAGTATTTGTGATCGCCCTGTGAGGCATTGGATGTGTTTACGTGGCTCTGCGCAGGAATGAAGCAGTAAGAAGTATAGACGAAACTCTACCGAAATTTTTACAAATTGAATTGTTTGAATGTCTATGCTATAAAGAAAGAATGAAGGGAAAATGTGACAATCGGATGTTTGATAAGTCATGATTGAATAAACCATTATGAGATGCTTTCAAAGAGAAGTTTTAGAATGATTTTAATTTAATTTAAGGGAAGAACCCTGGATGGAAAAAATGATTAGTGATTAAAGGAACTGGAATGAGTTGCATTCGAGATTTCAGAGAATTGAGATTTATTAAAGATATAGGGAAAGTTGGCTCTAAGAATTCAAATACAGTATTACAATTTATAGATTGGTGAGAAAGAGATAACGAAGAGATATTGATAAGGGAAAGGAAGTTGACGAGTAGGGGAAAGTTTTACTCTAGAAGTTTATATATATATATACATAAGATCAGGACAGGTTGATGACTGGCACTCAGACTCGTTTTATCGAACTTTCCTATATGATGTGGGTTTGCATTGGGATTTAGAAGTCACCAGTAATTCAACTTCAAGGGGATTCTGAATATTTGATAGTTGGTACTATTCTGAGAATCATTATGGCCAAGTTACTTCAGGTGTTAATGACAACCTTGAACTCAAGAATAAGAAATGGTTAGGTAACTTGGATTGCAATTATGATTATTTTTTGGATTGTTTATATAACTTCTAAGTATGATGTTGCTTGGCTGACGAAGGAAGTAGAGATTGTATCAACCTTAAGAATATGTAGTGTATTTCTAGCTAATCCTTATAAGAAGGCTTTATCTCAAATTTTTTCGGACGGGTGTTGTGAAGATTATTGACGATAGAGAAATTAAGTGCGACGTCGGTTTATGTCTAAGGAGAGAAGAGAGTAGGCGTACAAGTGAAGATAAAGTATTGCAAGGATCGATTCAGTTGCTACAAGAAAGTAAAGGATGGTAGGTTGATTATCTTAGACAAAGAGACAGGGTACAAGTACGAGTAAAGATTTATAAGTAAAGTTATACTGCTAGGATTTACAGTTAGGAGGTAGAAGGATATGCTAGGAAGACCTACAGATTTAGACATACGAAAAAGAATATGAGAAACCAGAATAGCCCGAGGGAAATTAGGAGCATATGAGCTTTACAATTAGAATTTCAAAATGATCGTGAGGTATGAGTCTGGCTAGCTGGGCAAAAAGAGAGGGTAGATGTATTAAAGCCACAGATTCAGGACAAAATCAAATGGCAACGGGATATCTCGCAAGAAAAGGTGTTGAAAAGCGATAAAAAGATAAGTCACGAGTGGCTACATCGAGTATTATGTATACCCTTTTGATTGATTTTACGACATGTTAAAGGTATTGATTGTGATGTATGTCAAAATTGAGATAGCAAGCGCTACAGAGAGAATTAGGATTGGGTTTTCTCGGGAATTAAAGTCAGATAGCGGTAACACGACCAAATATGTAAGCACAAGCATTAGCAAAAAAAAGTTATGATATCATGAAGGGGAGAGAAACTTGGACAGGGAAAACATATACACCTTGAGGATCAGGTAATATATTTGAGGAAAAGGTTAGGATGAAAGCAGGAAAGGGGAACAATAGGATCAAATTTAAATAAATTAACGGGAGATAGAGTAATATTGTACGTGACAAAGGATGAACGTGAGCACCCCGGAACCAACCTATACGTCTTCATAACCAGAATCAAGAAGGTTGTAAATAATGGACAAAGGTGCATCCTTGAGAAGAAATAAACAGGTCTTATGAGAGCAACGAGGAAATTTTAAGCTCATGAGTTCTAACCAGGAGAATGGATGTGAACACATGATTGGTACACCTATTTAAGGGGAGAAAGTATCCCAAGAAGTGATTTTCAGCGTCAAAAGGGATTCACACTCGTAACGAAACACTCCAAAGTTTCCTAACCTAGGAGTAAAGGATGACTAATGGAAATAAGCATTTTACGAGTAAAAGAAAACAAAAGTAACTATGAGGACTAAAGGAAGGAGGAGGTGTTAACGAAATGGTTAAAGGGAATTATGTGGTCGCCGACAACAAGGAGAAGGTTACTGAGTCAGTAGGCTTTCCCAAAGGAAGACAAATTGAAATTATAAGACAATGGTTGCGTGAAAGATGCGATCGTGAAGAAAGCCGAGAAAATTCGAGATATATATATCTATATATGTGTGTACAAGTTGTAGTATCATAAAAGAAGATGAAGACTTGACGAAAGAAGAAAGGAAAAAGGGTACTTTTTGAGGATTTCATGATAAGAACAAGAGCCGATAGAACACTAGAAGGACTATGATGTATAGCTGTGATGCAAACAAGTAGTTAAGCAAAATTACAGGACAAAATGAGCTAAGCTAATGAAAGGACGAGTCATGGGAATGGATGGTGTAGAATATCAACTTTTAATGGTACAGTATAGACATAAATCGGAATTGGGAACCCAGGGCTAAAGGAGCGCGGTGTAGTCGAATGCTCTATAAGGGTCCTAATGAATTCCGATGTCCCCATTAATTCATTAGACTAGAGGATTACTAGTCATGAAAGGTAGAGGTTAAAAGACAATAAAGAAGGCATCTGAATTGTATCCGATATGTATAAGCATTTGATTTGATACAAGAACTCAACTAGCAAACAAGAACTCAACTAGCAAAAAGGAAATAAGTTAAACTATACGATGAAAAGAACTCTGACATCATAAGGAATAGAGGAGTTGAAGGATCGCTAAGGTCAGCCAGATGACTATCAAAGACGGTTAACAGTCAAAGGTTACGGGTATATGATAACATTCTTAAAAGGGGGAGGGGGGGGAGGGGGAAGAACAAATTCAGTTGTAAGATGAGCTATAATATTCCCAAGCTCGAAAGAGGGAAATGTACTGCCTTGAAGGAGCCAAAATTCGAGATGAACCAATATATCAAGAATGTGCTAAAGAAAAGTTAGAATGGATTAAATGCAGGTATATCAGGAGACAAATATAGAAGGAGAATAAGTTTCGCCAATGCGATACATTGTATTCCGGACTATGACTCGAATCACTCACGCCGAAGAAATTTTAGGTACATTTAGATATGCAGTAAAGTACTCCAAGGGGTAGCAGAAGGAGTGATGAAGGCCGCATGTGACCAGGGATAGGTATAAGGGACAATCGAGATTACTAAAGAAAACTTGTAGCACTAGAAGAGATGAAAGCTTTAAAAGAGGAATATTTATAGGAAAGTTCAATAATCTTAAAAGGAAAGGAAGATAGCGTGCCTATACAAAGCAAGACAACAGTACTGCCTGAGATTAGGGAGTACCTCGTAAGTCATGAAATTTTAAGCTGCTAGTTATATCAATTGTGAGAGTGTATTACATAGAACCGTATAAACAATCGCCAGGATGAAATGGCTAACAGAATGGTGCAAGGACAATGATAAGGAGCCGAAGAAGAATAGAGGTTAGCTTAAGTCTCAATGTTACACCTCGGAAAATTTTTCGTTAATGCACAATAAATAGACTAACGAAGAGCACGAAGCATACAACATTTCGATAAGTAAGAAATAGCATTTGATGACTTTAAGTGAGATTTCAAAGACATTCAAAGTAAGAGGAGAAATTTTGCCAAGAAAGGGGGAAAGGTATACGTTATGTATTGAAAAGGATTTACGAGTAACAAGTTAATGATGACTTAATGATGTTTTGGAGAAGAGTTATAACGTCCCTTAGATTGTTAATGAGGTGATAAACAAGTGTTAAGAAGGTTCCATGAGGATTGAAGATCAAATGAACGACGGAGATCATTTCGGGAAAAAGGGGTTATACGACCGACTTATACGGTCCGTATAAGGGTCCGTATAACACCCAGTAGAGATGGCATCTGCTTGATGGTGAACCACGACCACTTATACGAGCCGTATAATGTTATACAGACCGTATAAGTGTCCATGGAAGTCCCGACTGGCTAATTTTTAGTTTTTGTACAAATAGATGCCTTGGGTTCTTTTACTTCATTTTTCATCTTCTACAAGTATTGAGAGCTCAAAACCCTTCTCTAAGCATATTCCATGCAAGTCCAAGAGAACACAAAGATCAAAGACTAGAATCAAGTGTTCATGTGTTAGAAAGCTTCCAAGGGTTAGAGGTGTTATATCCCGTATTTTTTAAACCTTGGGACATTCTAAAGCTTATCGCGACAAGTTAAGGACAAGACTAGTTTGGAATACGGGGTAGAGATTTTAATCTCCAATTTTGTTTTAATCACAAGTTGCTTATAAATTTTATTTGGTATGGAAATATTATTGGAGATTAGGTATTAATTAACCAAGATTAGATTATTAAAGTGGGATTAATGCTTAATCACATCACTAATTGGCCATAGTGGCCGTGTGGGCCACACCCGTGACGTGGCCAAGTATAATTGGCCCACGTTTTTGGTGGGACACATGTCCAGCCCTTGGACTTCATATATATATACATAGATGATGAATCATAAATCCAATATAGAGTTCATTTAACCTTCTCCAAACCAAGAACCCTAAGAGATAGAAAGAGACACTCTCGGCCATGGCTGGCCGAGAATGACCCTTCAATCTTAATCCAAAGAAATTATTTTTCCAAGTAATTCAACTCAGTAGGAAGTGTATAATAACGTGGAGCTGAGCTTAGAGCAACAAAAACAAGAACAAATTCAAAGCACAAGTTGGAACCAAGTTGAAAAACCAAGTCTATAAGGTAAGATTCAATCTTCTCTTGAATGTGTTGTGGATGATTTGAACATGTGGTGATGTGTAGATGTGTATAAAAATTATGTATGTTGATGTTGGAAGGCTGTCCAAGCCGTGTAGGGACATTCTAGGAGAAGATGATGAATTAATTTTGCTTGGTATTTGATTGTTGTGGTTATGAATTTTATGGAGAAAATGAAGGTTTAATGATTCTAGATTGGAGCTGTAATTGTTGTGGGCTGTTGTAGGAGTTAATATGATGTTAATATAGTTTGTTATGGTTATGTAAATGATGTTGTCAATATGTGGTTGTTGGTGTAGTTCATGAAATTGAAAGAAAAGAATGTGTTGTTGTTATTCTTGTTGAATTGGAATTTTGGGTGATATGGTGTATTGGTTGGGTTGTTTGAGATATTGTGTGGGTTGTCTGAAGCGTTGTCGAGTCTTGTTTAAATGGTCTCGGGTTAGAACTTGAACGCATGACCATTGATATTGGCTTGATTGTACGTAGTTGATTTGAATGTAAAGGAAATGTCGTCAAATTGTTTAGAAGGGAGTTACTAACTCTAGAATGCGTTTGACCCTCTTCGTAAGTTAAACGTAATTCTTGACGTCTTAATATAGGTTGAGATACTATTGGGCAAAGATATACGAGTTGTGTTGCGAGTAAACGCTAAAGGTATGTAAAGCCTATCCTTTCCTTCTTTTGGCATGTCCTAGATGTAAGCATGAAGTGATATAAGCTTTGGGGTAACTCTATTCATATTCCGAGCATGTCTTATGATTCCTATTCACTTCTTGATATTGAATTCCTTATGATGATTGGGCTATTGCCCTCGAGTCTTTTATATGACTAAGTAAGTAAATGATGTATAAAAGTTCCTATTCCTAAAAGATCTTATAATGAATAATGTCATAACTTTTGTAAACTGAATCGGATTGACTTAACACATGCTTATGACTCCTGAGGTTTTCTTTAATATAGTCCTTAGTGACATTAGCGGAAACGTAACATGATTGTCATTTTAATACTCGAGCGTTGATTAGTTTACGTGTCTAATGAATCTCAAATGATGTCTTATGTGTATATGGTTGCTTACTACTCCGCTCGTGCTTATGGTTACATCCTTCACTGAGTCCCGGGCCAGGACATGTTCTCGTGCACAGCTTTATTATATTATTCACCGAGTCCCTCACTAGAGGGCCGGGACACGTTATATATATATATATGATGTTATGATGACATGATGATATGATTAGATGGGGATGGCGGCCAGGAGGGCATATGATGACTCATTTCACTGAGTCCCTCACTAGAGGGCCGGGACACGTTATATGTATATGTATATGATGATTTTACTTACCGAGTCCCTCACTAGAGGGCCGGACACGTTATATATGCATATGTTCGTAATGACTATTTAACTATGTTACTAAGTCCCCGTAATGAGTTGGGTATGATATGTTTATGTATGAGTTACGTTTCAAAGGTAGGCTTTGTGGTTTTTCTTCCGGTTATTGTGTTAGTTTTTCTATATCCCGTATTTCGATGATTCCGTTATCGTACTTTATGCTTCATATACTCGACATATTCCGTCGACCCCTTTCTTCGGGGCTGCGTTTCGTCATGCCCGGCAGTACAGACACTCGATTTGGAGATCCGCCAGCTTAGGATCCTGATTCAGCTATCTTGGAGTGCTCCTTTGTTCCGGAGCCTAGCTTCTTTTGGGTACAGATCCTTGGTTGTATATATATGTGTCTATCTAGGGGTACGGCGGGGCCCTGTCCCGTCATATGATACTATTATCACTCTTAGAGGTCTGTAGACATATGTGTGGGTTTATATATAGTCGTTGTTCAGTTCTGTCTGTATGATATATGTTGGGGCGTTCCCATTCGTAGTGGTAGCCTTGTCGGCTTGCGTATGTATATATTTTGGTATGTTGTATAGTGGCAGCCTTGTCGGCTTGCGTTCATGTTTAGTTGAGGTGTACCCACATGTTGCGATAGCCTTGCCGGCTTGTGTACAATGTTATCTGTTAGTAGTCGACTCCACAGGAAACAAATTGTTTTGGTATATATACATATGCAATAGTTTGAGACGGCATCATGCCCTTTTATATACAAGTTTCTTATTATGCTAGTTGTTGACTGATTATAGTTAACAGGTATATATGTTAGTGTCCAGCTCGGGCACTAATCGCAGCTTACGGGGTTGGGTCGTGACAAAAGTGGTATCAGAGCGGTTCATCCTGAGTGTCTGGGCACCGTGTCTAGTAGAGTCTTGTTTATCGGTGTGTTGTGCACCACATCTATAAACAGGAAGCTACAGGACATTTAGGATGTTATTGTTATATCCCGCATTTTTGGGCGTTCGGATAATCCAAGGTACTTGCGGGAAGATAATAAGCGAGGTCATATTTTTTTTATTTTGGTTGGCATAAAAGTCGCTTATGAAAACCTTGAAGTGAGACTAATAAGAAAGGCTAGGGGTAAAAAGGTAAATTTACAATATGACCTGTGAAAAATATGGGGAGAGTTTAAGGGGCGAAATTTGGAATTTTGGAAAAATTATTTTTCATGAGTTGCAAGAGAAAAAGATTGGGCTTGGAATTTATGAACTATTTGGGCCAAGTTGGTCATCTAATTGGTGTGGGCTTAAGCCCACATAAAGGCCTAGTGGACAAGCTTAAAGGAAGACCAGGTCTTCATATTTATCATAATATCTCTAGAAATTTCAAGAGCCAAAGAACAAAAGAAAGAAGGAGAAAAAGGGGCATGGCCATTCGGCCCTTGTAGAAAAATCGAGAAAAAACAGAAAAAAAGAAAAGAAGAGAGTTCTCAACGTGTTCTTCATAGCCAAACAATCCCTTGAAGGGTTATTGACATAGTGAGCTATTTGAAGCAAGGGAAAACACAAATCTTGGAAAGTCTTCCATTATAGCCAAGTGAAGATTCAAAGCAAAAAGGTAAGGTTTGAACTTTTCTTATATGTTGTGGATGTGTAAATATGTTGTGGTGCATGAAAATGGATGAAATTTATGTGATGGAAGTGTATGTGTGTGTAGCCGTGACCTACAAGGGCAAACCGTGTGTGTGTGGGTTGTGTTGTATTGTGTTGTGTGTTGGTTGTTGTTGTAAAGTATAGAAAATATGGGA
The DNA here is from genome assembly GCF_029784015.1 of Lycium ferocissimum. NCBI lineage: Eukaryota > Viridiplantae > Streptophyta > Magnoliopsida > Solanales > Solanaceae > Lycium > Lycium ferocissimum. Next base: position 18,085 of record NW_026713853.1, on the reverse strand, counting down.
ATTCATGAAAAATATGCATATGGGGTGTGTTGGCCGAATGGTATAGATTATGGAAGGTGTGTGAATTAATTTTACTTAGCATTGTAGTTGTTATTATGGTAAGTTCCATGATGTAAAGTAAAGATTTAATGGTTTATGAGTGAAGTTGGATTGGTTGTGGATTATGGGAAGAGTTGATGTAATGTTAGTATGATCTTTGTGTTGTGAAGATAATATTGTTAAGCGTATGTGTTATTGTTGTTTCATTGAAGTTAGAAGATTTTGGGTAAGAAGTATGTTGCTTAAGTTGTTGGAGTATCATATGAATTTAATTGAATTGCATGAAGTAGAATTAAATAGAGTTGAATTGAATTGGGTTAAAAATGAATATAAGTGGCTTGTTGGTATTGTTGGTTGATGATATGGCCGAGTTGAATTCTCGTGGTGGTGTATTTACGGGAAGTGTCGCCGAAATTTCGGTAGACAAAATGTTAGTTAGGATAAGACTCTTGGATGCCTAAAGCTAATGATGAATTTATTAATATTGTCATAGATCTTGGAAGGTCAAGAGTTAAAGTTGGATTGACTAAAGAAGCGGACAAGGTATGTTAAGGCTACGCTTTTCCTTTCTATGGTACGAATCACACGTGGTAGTTTTATAAATATTCCTATATCGTTCTTATTTTTTTTAAAGGTTACAAGTCATGATTTCCAAAACACGATTTCTTCCCTAAAAGTTATAGTGTTTTTCTAAAGTATCCATTTCTTCCAAAAACTAGGTTCTATGATTCTTGAAAGACTTTACAACTAAAACGACGAACTTGATTTTACAATGATAATGACGATACCCTAGATGAGAATATGTCCCCAATGAATACGATGGGAATGGTTCCATGGTGGGAAGTCTCAAGTTGCGGATTGGACATGAACACGAGAATATTGAAATAGTTCCTAATCCTTAATTTTATTCCTTAGAAATAACTCTATTTCCTAAAGACTTCAAGTATATGAAACGGTGCGTCATGATCTTATTCTACGTTTTTTTTTCCCTGCTGTTACTCTTCATTGATAGTCTCGCCTTATAATGATCGCTCCCCCAAGGTGAGACACGATGATCTTGATGGGTCCATAATATAATCGGAGGTTACCGACCTTACGTCACTCCGATAGCGTTATAGCTTTTCTTTTCTTGGGCTCCCTTGCATGCTATGATATATATGTATGTATATGTATCTGGGGAAGATGGGAGCAGGGCAGAGCGCTATAGACGCTGGGTTACACACGGTACATGTATCCGTACTTGACTTGATATCATCCCGGACGCGGGATATATATATATATATATATTTATGGTTAAATGGATCGGCTGCCGACGCCTCGACAATACAGCATGTTATATTTTCTATATGTATGAAAGAGAAATGTTTTTCAAAGACAGCTTAGCATGCATGGCATCCGCCCTGAGTGGCACACACGTGTACAGGTTACTTTCTTATCGCCCTATATATCTTATGATGCTATTACGTCATTGCTTGTATTTTATCTTCCTGAATTCGCTATTCTTTTTCATGCCTTACATACTCGCAGACACTATTCGTACTGACGTCCTCTCTTGTGGACGCTGTGTTTCATGCCGCGCAAAAGTGCAGACGGGTTGGATCCTTGAGCTCCACCAGCGGCCTGGGCCGAGAGTGCTCCGCTTGTTCCGAGCCATAGCCTTTGGTACTACTTTTGTGTACATAGTCGGGCACGAGAACCCGACCCTCTCGTTATCATATGTATGATGTCTAGAGGCTCGGCAGACAGTGTCCGTACGAGATGTTTGTACTATGGGTTATCCCCGTCGATGTATATTAAATTAGCAAAGCTTGCATATGGTGTTGTAATGTCGCGATGATAGCACTAAGTGAAGAATTTAGACGGTAATACAAATACGTGAATGGCCCACTTAGTAATATGAGTATGATACGAGATAACTCCCCGATAATCGGGGATCTACCCCAAGTTTATGTCATCGGCAAGTATCGGTGCCCGTCGCGGCCCCATGGTTCATACTTACCCCTTCGCCATCTAGTTCACCTTACGGATCCCATGTTTGATCGAGACCCTCTGCCGTAGGTACCAAGTTTGCTAAGCTAACTTTCCCCTCAGCTCTGAGGATCGTGTACTGCATTCAGGAACTTACTGACAGCGTTGGACTCGCCTTCTCCATTGATCACCTGATGCAACTTTACCCTCCGTGCTTGTTTTGGGGGGCAAAGATCCATTTGTTCCTTCGTGGTTCTCATAGACTAATTGCCAGCATCGAAGATGACTTTCGACCGGGTCATGGCATCGCCAGGATGATACGAATAGATTTTCTCCACCATGCCTCCTTCGAGCCCTTTCCAAAGATGTGGAACAATACTCGTAAGTTCTAGAACCTTCCCTTCATCGATCCGAATTTCCTTTTGTCGCCGTAAAACCTTCGCTAAACCTGCCACCGCACTCGTGTCTTCGGTTTCGTACCGAGAATATTTAATTGGGTACTGGACCTCGCCGAGGCTTTAACGCAAGGGTAACTAGACTCTGAAGAGTTGACCGCGGGACGACGGAGAGGAAAAACCACTGCGAGACCCCCCGACCCTTGTTCTTAAGTATTTCCCCGCATTTTTCCTTTATTTTACCTTCACGGTCGTACTCAGGAATCCTTCCCCGAAGATCATCGGCCCGAGGACGCTCGTTACCCCTTTCAACATTAGCGTACCACCACCTCGACATTCGGGAGGCCGAAATTGCGTAATCCGGAGTCCTTGCAAATTGTTAGACCACGTCGCACGGATCGTCTCGACCGCGTTCCCGTGCCGCCTTGCCGAGGCTTCGGAACGATATATAAGAAAACGGGCATGATCAACCTTTGGCTGCGGGGACAAAATCCTCCGACCCCCGGAACGGCAAACACCGAAGCTCCTTCCCCAAAGCAAGATGGACCGACAGACCTTTCGGAGCATGCAAGCCTCGAGCCCTTACCATTGCACTTTAGCACCAATAAAACCGGCGAGCCTTCCACTCCTAGGGCCTTCCGTTTCGAACATGAAGGTCATGTTATATCGGCTTGCCAACCTGATCCTCTCATGTAATACCTCCACCGCCTTCATAATCATCGAGGCGGGGAAGATGCAAGTGTCGGAATCCGTCACTACTGAAAATATCCAACTGCGCTGCGAAGCTGAAACGCTCTGAATAAGATGCCGCGAATCTGCGACTGAGTTACGATAAAGCCAAACAGCATCTAGACAAAGAAAAGAGGTCCATGCAGGAAAAGAATTCCAAAGTCCAAAGCCTGCAGGTACGTGTTCGCCACTTCGACAGCAGCCGAGCGCCGCCCTCGGCCGCCTAAGACACAGAGGCTTTTCGCCCCCGTCTTAAAAAGCTGGGAGAGTCATAGCGGACGCGTGGCCGCCAAGAGCATTAGGCTAGCCTGATACGTGATCTTTCTATTCTGAAGTCTATCAAGAGGCCTTGGATAAGAAGTTGGACCTGTTAAAGGCCTTGCTATATGGTGACGTAGATTTTGTGGCCGTGAAGTCCGCTATGGCAAACCTGTGATCTTTGGAGGACAACAGCTCCGAGAGTGAAGGTCCACAGGCTTCTCCTGCTGAGGTGGTCCGTCCTCCCCTTAAATTTTGAATCCAAATAACTCTGACGGGCCTGTGTGCTCATGCTTTATTTATTTCAAGGCTTGTATGCCCTTGTTTTAATTTGTTTTGAACAATGGTGTTTGTCGTTTTGGTTTTGTATCAAGGTTTCCGTGAAGTCTGGTTTTTATAACTTCTCTTGCTAGTCTTGCAGTTGTCATTTGCCCCCAAGTCTTACGAACCCAGAGAGACTTTATAATAGATGTTTCAGTGTTCTGAAGACTTTTAACTTCTACAATACTTCTCGTGTTCCTTTTATCTATTTTAAAGAACAATTTTAGCTCTTACAACTCCGAAGGTCGGGTTTGCCTGTAGCTCTTTCCTCCCGAGCCTTCAGATAGAAAGTACCAATTTTTTGATCTCAGTCCCCAGTAGAGCTTGGACTTTGATAATTTTGATTACCTTATCGAGATGTCCGAACCGTACTTGGTACCGATTTCTGAACTTTCAACCTTCTTTATTAGAAGTTTTTTTAATAAGAGAGGGCCCTTATTTTTCGGTGCTTAGAAAAGGATGTCTCCTATTCGCTTTGGCATGACATTTTCCGATATGACATTAGTTGTACCCGTTTAAAGTATCTTGTTTAACATTACAAAAGTACTTACTTACTATGGCAAAGATATTTAATAAAGGAAACATTTGTTTATTTCTTTTAAGTTTAACTTGTGTTGTAAAACTCCGGCTGCCATCTAGTGTAGTCAGTCCGGTTACATGCATACAATTATTCCATTCGAGCAGTCCTCGGTGATTATACTTAAAACTTTAAACTTCCACCATAGCCATAGCCACAATCGTCTTTTTTTCAGACTTCCGTGTATATATATGTATAGCTCTCCAGTGTTTGGAAGTAAAGAATGAAGTTTCAAACATTTTATAATGTGTCCGAGAAAACCTGGTAACAGCCTAATGGTTCTGCCTCAGTAAAAACCTTGTCGGAAAAATCCAATTGGGATAAAAATCGGTTGAAGTGAAAAAGAGTGCAGCACCACCGGCCGCAGTTTTCCCGCTAAGCATAATACCTTTTGAGGAAACTAACATTCCAATTGCTAGGGACCTGGCTACCATCTCCATCCTCTAGCGTATACGATCGTTTACCAAAGAATGTCGATCACCTTGTACGAGCCTTCCCAATTTGGGCCCAATTTTCCAAAGATTTGCGTCTCAAATACTTTGTGTTACTTTTCGTAGCAGCAAGTCCCCAATTTTGAAATGCCAGAGGTTGGTGCGATAATTGTGGTAATGCTCTATACTTTGTTTTTGTGTAACCATCCCGACATACACGAGGTCTCTCAGAGCCCTTTCAAAGAATCCAACCGTACCGCATTGCTGTCATCGTCGGATTGTTTCGGGGCCCGCCATACCTTGGACTAAAGAGAGCTCCGCCGCCGTAATCAACGCCTCCGTCCCGTATACAAGGGAGAAAGGTGTTTCACCGGTACTGGATTTTGCCGTGGTTCTGTAAACCCTCATCATTTCTGGTAGCTTCAACGGTCACGCCCCATTGGCATCTTCCAGCTTCTTCTTTAAATTTTGGATGATCGTCTTGTTAGTTGACTCCGCCTGACCATTACCACTGGGATGTTAGGGAGAATAAGTGATTCTTTTGATGTTCAATTCTTCGAGAAAATTTATGATCTTAGCTCCAATAAACTGAGGGTCGTTGTCACAAGTGATTTCTTTCGGGATCCCGAACCTATAGAGATAATATGGTTCCAAATGAAGTCGATTACTTCCTTTTCTCAGACCTTTTTATATGTTACCGCCTCGACCCATTTAGAGAAATAATCTGTTAACATTAACACAAACCGCACCTAACTCGATCCCGCCAAAGAACGGTCCTACTATGTCCATCCCTTATTTCATGAACAGCCACAGAGAGATAACCGAGTGCAGCTTTTCACTCGGTTGGTGTAACAGTTGTGCATACCGTTGACATTTATTGTATTTTCACACGAACGCCTTGGCATCATCCTCCATTCGAGGCGAATAATACCCAGCCTGTAGCAAGTTTTTGGTGAGTGACTCTGCACCAAAATGGCTACCACAAATACCTTCGTGAACCTCCCGCATAATCTGACTCCTCGGGGCCTATACATCTTGCCATCGGGCTAAAAAAACACCTATGGTGGAGCAGACCATCAACAACGCAGTACCGAGTCGTCTTGGTTCGCAAGGCTAGAGAAACTTTCGAATCCTCCAGTAACTTCCCATGATTAGGGTAGTCCAGGAATTCGTTTCGCCAGTCCCAAACCAGGCTCTTGGAATTGACCTCGTTATATCTTGATTGATCCATCGCCGAGTGTAGTAGTTGAACAAGGGATTTTGAGTTCGAGCCTATTGACTCCAAGGATGAGCCTAAGTTAGCCAAAGTATCGGCTTCGACGTTCGCTTCTCTGGGGACGTGGACCACCGTCCATTCTTGTAACCGGGCAAGCACCCTTTGAACCTTTTCTAGGTACTTCAGCATGCGCTTCTCTTTGGCCTCGAACACCTTGTGAACTTGATTTATCACCTGTAAGGAGTCACACTTTGCCTCAATGACTTCCGCGCTAAGTCCTTGGGCTAGCTCTAAACCTGCAATCAAAGTTTCATACTATACTTCGTTGTTAGTTAGAGGCACGCTGTTAATCGCTTGCCTTCGAACATCCCCATTGAGGGTGCGGAGTACCACACCTAGCCCCTTACCTTTCAGTTGAACGCTCCATCCATGCAGAGTGTTCAAACTCCAGATGTAGACGCTCTATCCATGCAGAGTGTTCAAACTCCGGATGTAGACGCTCTATCCATGCAGAGTGTTCAAGCTCCGGATGTAGCCCCCTGAACCAAAGAAGCTTCCTCCTGAGCCTAAGAGGCCACACCCGAACTGAAATCCACCACAAATTTCGCTAGTACTTGGGACTTGATCGTAGTACGGGGCCTATATTCAATATCAAACTCGCTTAATTTAACCGCCCATTTTGCTAATCGCCTTGAAAGGTTAGGCTTGTGGAGCACGTTCCTTAATGGGAAGGTGGACACCATGGTAATTGGGTTGCATTGGAAATAAGATCGGAGCTACGTGACACTATTACGAAGGCGAAGGCCAATCTTTCCAAAAGGAGATACCGCATTTCGGCCCCCAACATGACTCGACTAACGTAATAAACAGGAAATTGCGTACCTTTATCTTTTCGTATTTGAAAGACACTTACTGCTACCTCCGAGACGGCCAGATAGACCAACAAAAACTCTCCGTCTATTGGTTTGGACATAAGCAGAGGGGGACAAATATTCTTTGAGATCCTAAAGCACTTGTTAGCATTCCGGTATCCATTTGAGATCATTCTTCTTTTCTAGCAAAGAGAAGAACTTGCGGCATTTAAAAACTTGTGGCATTTCTCCGAAGATCTGGATATGAACCTGCTAAGGGCGGCTATTCGGCCAGTTAGTCATTGCACTGCCTTTATGTCTTCCAGTTTGTCCGGAATATCATCGATGGCCTTTATCTTCTCTGAGTTTATCTCAATTCCCCTCTGAGAGACCAGGAATCCTAAGAATTTTTCGGACCCAACTCCGAATACGCACTTCTCGGGGTTCAACTTTATGTTGTATTTTCTCAAGAAAGCAAATGTTTACTGCAAATGACTAATATGGTCCCCGGTATGGAGACTTTTAACCAACATGTATATAGACTTCCATGGTCTTACCTATTTGCTGTTCAAACATTTTATTTACGAGCCTCTGATAAGTGGCTCCAGTATGCTTTAACCCGGAAGGCATTATGTTATAACAATACATACCTAAATTAGTTATGAAGGATGTTTTCTCTTAATCCTCTGGGTGCTTCCTTATCTGGTTATACCCGGAGTATGTATCGAGAAAACTCATTACCTCATGTCCGGCTGTAGCGTCGATTATCTAATCCATACTTGGCAGCAAAAATGAATCCTTCAGACATGCTTTATTTAGATCTTTAATGTCTATGCACATCCTAAACTTATTCCCTTTTTAGGTACTACAGCTACATTGCCTATCCAGTCCGGATATTTGACTTCTCGTATAGACCCAATATTTAACAAGTTAGTTACCTCCTCCTTAACAAACCTGTTGCGAACTTCTGCTATGGGACGCTTCTTCTAGCACACCGGTAGAAAGCTGAGGTCCAACCCGAACTTGTGGGGCACTAAGTCCGACGGGATACCTGTCAGATCTTTATGGGACCAAGCAAATCAATCATTGTTATCGCTTAAATAAGAGAGTATTGTGTCCTTGAGCTCGGGATTAACCCCGTGCCTAGGTATACCTTTCTATCCGGAAGGTCTGGATGTAGTGCAATCTGCTCCAACTCCTCGATGGTGGATTTAGTAGCATCCGAGTCATTCGGCAGTTTGAAGTACCTTGGGACCCCGTAGAAATGATCTTCACCTTCCTCAGGCCCCGCGTCGGCCTCGCCTCTTGTCGTTCTCCGGATCCGCATCCGACGCGGACTCCGGCTCCTGTAATTGCTATACAATGGTTTTGCTTGGACTATCCGCGGCTACAAGTTCTTCTATGGCGAACATATCCCTTGAAGCCGGTTGTTCCTCTCCAATCTGTATGTCACTGCTAGTCTCGTGAAATTTTATCGATTTTGTGACCCGTCGATCTCCACGAGCAAATCAATCTTGCCCTTAGTGGTCTCGCTGGACATGTTAAACCCTGAGAGCGTCCTTGCTGCCGATAACATTTTCTCAAGATTCCCCATTTCATCCACTGCCTTCCATGGTAGGATAGTAGCAGAACTTCCTGGATCTATCATGACCCGTTTGACTTTACAGTTCCCAATGAGTACGGTGATGACTAGAGCATTGTTGTGTGTAAAATGATACCCGTCGTATCCTCATCAAAGAAAGCAATCACGTCCTCATCCGAAAGTTCCCAAGTCCTCTTTTCTCGTGTTACCGAGATCTTCATTTTTCTTGATGCAGTGAAGCAGATTCCAGCTGTCATGGATCCGCCGAAAATCATATTGGCCGCGTCCTCCTCTTCGGCGAGGTTGGCCCTTCCATAATTTTTCCTCCCTCTTTCGCTCAAGTACTCCCGGAGATATCCCCTAGCAAGCATGTTAGCTACCTCCTAACAGAGATGTCTACAATAGGTGGTTTTGTGCGCGTGGGTTCTATGGAACTCACACCACCCCGTCTGGTCCCTCGTGCTAGGGTCAAATTGCAACGACCTAAGAGGGCATGATACCGGATGAGTTTTCAGCGCATCCACCATATGGGATTCTCTAATAGTGAAGTTGTAATCTGCGATCTTGGGATATTCCATCCTCTTCGGAGGAAGACCGACCTGGTTGTTCTTCGACTGCAACCCTCGTTCATTCTTCCCAAAATTGCCTTTCTTACTTTCATCGGGTTTCTCCAATAACCGATAGCCGAACCCACCACTAGTAGCTTCTGGTGGCGGATAGGGTTGAAAGCGATGCTTCAAAGAGTTCCAGTCTGGTTCAATACATGTGTCTGTCTTTGCGGGTGTGTAGGTCCGCAGGATCCTCTAACAAGCCGTCTTCCATCCGGATCTTGGATTTTTAACGATTGTGCACATCCTCCCACAAAGATAGCTTAAAACTCCAGGAGGCTTTTCTTGAGCCTTCGGGAAGCATCCGAACTCAAAGGGTTCAAACCCTTAGTAAAATCCCCTCCACGCCGCACTCGTCGGCATGACAAAAGAGCAGCGCATACGCTCCTTTTTCCGAGCCGGGCAGGAACCCCTGAGACCATTTAACTCTCCTGAGCGATGCGGAAGATGTCCGCCTTTCTGGTTTTTACCTTCTTCACACCGGCATGAGCTTTGCTAAAGGTATCGGCCAGTATGGCAAACGAAGTGATTGAGTGTTCTGAAAGCTGGGAATATTATGTCTAGGACCCTCGGGTGAGAGTCTCGCCGGAATCAGCACCGACTCGATCTCCTTTTCTTGTAAACCATTGCCCTTAACCACCATAATGTAGGTCGTAATGTGCTCCTGCGGGTCTATGGTCCTGTCGTATTTAGGAATATCGGGCATTTTGAACCGCATCGGGATTAGTTCTGAAGCCGACTCCAGCGTGTATTCCCGCTGACTGTACTTCTTGGAGTCGGGCTCCTCTATGACCAGGGGTGTCCCGGTAATTTGACTGAGGCACTTCTGAAACTCCTTTGCATTCTTCTCAGCCTCTTTGGCGGTTTAGTCCATCTTCCCTATGATCTCCCTCATGAATCGCTTGACTTCAGCGTGGAAGGGATCATTGGGAGTGGACTCTCTTCCGGAAATGTCTCCATTCCTTCCCACAATTTGCCTACTTCCATCGGTGGCGTTTACATTAGCTGCAGTCAAAGACGTGCCGATGGGAGTCGCAACCCTGTCCACCTAAGACACCCGTGAGGGCCTTGTTGATCTACTTCAACAGCTCTACTTCTGCCATCGTCTTTTGATTTTGCCTCCTCAGAATCTGGATGGTTTCCGCCATCGGTTCATCGTTAAGGACGTCGTCTATTTCTGTTTTGAGATTGTGCTTTCCTTTTTTTGTTTAATTACCTGCGATAGGTGGTTGCAAGCTAGTTGCAAGGGGTTGTCCATATGGTCCCAGTAGGTGAAGGCCCTGTCGGTTTGCAACGTCGGCGTTGTCGTTAGCTCCTGTCATACCTGAAATTGATGCTTAGGTGGAACAAGAAACTTAAGAGAGATTAGTAAGACAAACAATGGTCGTAATGATAACCACAATTGTTCCGGCCCCATGGTGGGCGCCAAACTGTTTACCTGTAAAACGATTCAGTTGAATTTATAGACGTGGTCAGGGACACATAGATCAGAGTGACCAGTAACATTAGGCCATTCATATAGAAATAATGTAAATATGCCTAAATAAGCAAGAAATAAGGAAAAATCCTGGGCAGTAGTCGATTGTTCCGGACGCAGTTTCCTTCGTTTCAATCTAGTCGTGGCACCGAAGCTTGATATGAACACAATCAAGTTAAAAATCTATACAAAGAATTTGTATAGGAACTGAGTATATTATCTTGTGTTTCGTGTCCTTACAATGGCAATGATCACCTCTATTTATACTAAGAGTTAGGGGCACATATTTCATGTGTTATACCCCTGCCCAAAATGAGCATTGAATGCAGGGTAATAATGAATAATGAAGAGAGCCATAAAGACTGATTGCACCGAATCCGTAACGCTGGCTTGACTTATAACGGCAGATCGTTGGAGTCTCTTGCTGAGCTATTGTACTTCACCACCGGCCATTGTATTTCTCCGGTACCACGGTGCTACCACCGGTGGTAACAGTGCTGATTCGCCTTATGACTTGTCTTCTATGCCTCGTGTCCTACCCGTATTAATATAACTGTATATATACTCCACATTTTGCCCAATACACCGAGTACTGCAATTCCATGGAATTTAAAATTATTTTGTATTTTTCTTTAGTCAAAACTTACATTGAAATGATTGGGAGTACTTATGTGTAATTGGATAGACTCGCTCAGTTGACCAAATAAAAGTAAGGATAAAAATGTAAATTCAATTCTTATCTTTGCTTCAACGAATACTTAGCCTCATAATTAATCCTTCTCATCCACTAGTGCCGCTTCGGCATGAGTCTGTACAAAATACAATTACTCCATCACTTTATAGTCATAACGAATATTAACATACTATACTTATAAGTGCTAAAGACTAAAGAAAATTTAAGTTGGTTAATCTGAAATGAAAATAAATGAATTTAATGGAGAATCATGATCAATAAGGAGTTCATTTGAGCTGATTCAGAATTTATTTGGAGCTAATGTATAGTTATTGTTGTTTTATTGCAATTTTGTGACCTCAGCAAGTTATGCATTTTTATTTTAATTTTATTTATTTGTTTATCTATTTGATATATAAATTAACCGTTCATGCGCTTAAGCTGTATATACTAAGCTAGGCAATAAAAAGATGATGTGGCACCTCTCTTTGGCCAAGGATCCTATTTATCTTTTTTCTCATTTTTTTTGACAATTTTCTCTATTTTTTAAATATTTTATAGTAGTACAAAAATAAATGTGTCAATTACTACTCCACCATTCATTGATATTCTTCAATGTAAAAATTGAATGGTCTTTATTTTCATTATTCCCACAACTTTTTAATTTTTATTCCATAACCCCTGAATAATTAATAGCCATGTTCATGGCATCATTTGGTATTCCATATTGTAATCCTATAAATTGAGGTTGTGTAAGATTTTGTTGCCCAAAAAAAAAAAAAAAGATCATATTATTCAAATTATAGGTGGCATTGCAGTAAACATGAAATTGAGGCAAATGTGAGTATATAACATGAAATAGTTGAGGGGAATTTCTCTCCTTTGAGAGGATTATGTCTTCCCACAGTGGAGGTTTGTTTCTCTTCAACTTCATGATTTTTTTATTTATTTTCATTGCAACACTCACCAAAACATATACTTTCATTTTTGTTAATCTTCTTTCTGATCATGTTAAATTAAATTATCAACTTCTTTCTCTAAAAATAGTATTCTTAGACTAATATGGCAGTTACCAATTACCATTTACCACTAACCAATCTATTTAGAGACATATTTCTTCTTGCACTATTCTGTATTACTGCAGGAAAAATCCTTTAAGTCTCAATTATTTATATTTTTCTTAAATTTCTTTACCTTGTGTGCGTATATGCTGTTATAATTCTATGAATTTATATATTTTTGTTTTAGATGCCTTCCATGGAGGTTTAAGACTAATTAACTAACTTGTGGTTTGTTCATATTTCCTTTTATTTTCCTTTTTGGGTTTTGCATTTGCTTCTCCTTCTTTTAATATTATCAAATAACACTTCCTTGATAGATCTTTTCATGTCAAGATATTCACTGCCTTTACCATTATCAATTCACCGTATTCACTTCTTTCACCACTAAACAATATTTCCATGACAGATTTGGTGTTGAATTGAAGGTAAATGAGAATTAGATTGTGTGTGTTGAATTGGGATTTCAGATAAAGATTTTGGTGAGTTTCTTTTTCCTTTCTCGGAGAGTTTGTCTTTCAAACTCTTTTTGCTTTGTTTCTTTCACTGTTAGTATCTTCTTCTTTTTTGTTTTTTTTTTTTTTTTTTTTTTTTTTGCGGTGATACTTTCATGGAATAACTCTACAACAACAAGCATCTATGAATGGATTGATTTGTTTTTGGGGGTGGAGAAGGATTGTACAAATATATATTAACAAAATGGTTGAGGTATTCTTTTATATATTTTATTCAACATTTTTTTGTTCATTTTTTGAAACTATGATATATAACACTTCCTTTGTAGATCTTTTAGCTAGGATTCACGAATTAATACACCTTTATTTACTTATAACAATAAAATAAAAAAATCAATCCACCTACCTATATATGACAACTCTCAATGATCAAGAATTGACTTTATTTTTTTCAGTTTCTTCATTTCAATTAAGTTACAAGTCCAAAAGTTATGTCTTTTCAGAACAAACAAAAAATAAGGCCAAAAGTGCTCACTATTAAATTTACAACCATTTCTTTCCTAAGATAATCAGTTGTCATATTCTAATATTTGTGAATGCTCTCAATGGGTAAATACCTATCTTAAATTGCTTCAACAAGTGTGTTTTCTTTTCAAGTATGTTCATTTTTAAATTATGAAGGATGGTTAATGAATTGGTTTAACTGCTAATAGCTCATAAAAGGTCTACACACATATAGGAGTTTTTGATGACTATATTTTGAAGTCTTTGAAATGTTTGATCAAATTCATATCTGAAGGAATGTTTAAAGATAAAATAGGATGAAAAATAATGAAAAAAATTGAATGTAAGGCGACGAGACGAGAATAATGTGAATTAGTATAACGATTGACTAAGAGAAAATAATTAGTATAATGCGACTCCTAGGTAAGTAATCTCTTCAATTATTCATATTTGTCATCTTAGAAATTTAAATTCTGCTTTAATACTTCTTTCTCCTTCCCTTTTTACCTTTTCTCTGATTTTTATTTTGTGCTTCGTGAGTAAAAGAGTTTTTATGCATGGTAGATAATGTTTTTTATTTTTTCTTAATATTTCATATATGTATGCTACACATGTGAGGAGAATTATAAAGTTTTCTTTTCTCTTCTTCATTTCATTATATATATTACATATTTGTTTTGGATTTTAAAAATGAGAATCTGTAATACTTTGTGCTAATATTGATGTTCCAATAATGCGGGTAACAAATATTCTTCTCGTGAGATGAATGTAAAATAACAACGAAAGATGGCTATTTTGGGGACAACCGTAATGAAAAATCATGAGAAGAAAGATGACAATTCACAAGACTCCCAATGTTTGTAATTACAGATTTAATCATGTTCTACCTTATTCATTGAGATTCATCATTATAGTAACGTCTCCTTGCTAAGTGAAAATAGAATACGAAGAATAAATATCTATATCTATATCTATATCATATATCATATATCCTCATATATATATATATATATAAGGCAAAAGACCCGCTGACGTGGCGCAACACAAAGCTGAAAATGTATTTATCTTTTTTACTAAATTGTTGCCGATTTTCCATTTTTTAAATTATGAAAAAACATTCTATTACTCCCGAAACGTCGCTTTGGTTATAATCAGGGTTTCTCTGTTTTCCACGTAACAAGAAAATACCGTTTCATGGTTTACTGCACTTAATAAGATTCTGAGAACTCATATGAGTTCCACAACTTTGACCCATTACGTTGGGGGGAGATTCCCTTCCCAAGTTTCCATCTTTTTAAGATTTAGACTCTAGAAAATGCCAAAAAAATGGGTGTTCAACTCCGCCAATTCGCATCGTCCGCACAAAAAATCAGGCCAATTACTGTGAACTCTCCAGTCAACGTCTGCTTCTTTAGGATCTACTAATGTCTTTGATTGCCTGCCGCCAGTGACTTTATAAACCGTAACGGACTTACCCAGAATCATCTTCGACGCCACTGTCAAAATTGCAGCGGGAATTCAATTAAAAGCTGGTAACTTCCTTTTTCCAAATTCCATAAAAAACAAAAACGTGTATCTCTTCTGAAATTTCGGATCCAAGATTGCTGCTTCAACTATGATAGTATTCTACACTTCTAAAATCTCTTTATTGATAGAGGAAACGATTTTGGACTATTTTTTCATTACATGCTATCACTAAATTATCAAGCTTTTGGTTATTTGGCTTCATTTTCTTGCAGATTTGTTAACAAAGTGGAAGAGAAGCATTTTTTTTTTTTACAGTAATTGGTGCAAGAGATCAGCCACTATTATCATTAATTGGTAAACTCTCCCTTCTCCTTGTAAGTTAACATTTTGTATCAAGATCTACTCATGTTTAATTATTGTGCCTACTATAGGAATTTGTTATTATTTTTTATACGTGGATGTGAGTTGAGACGAAATAGGTGCTTAGTGAGTTTATATGTGGATGCCATATTCCCCTATTTTGTTTTATGGTGACTTTATTTACTATTATTTTTTCGCAGATTATTATGATTTCTATTTGTGTTCAAATGGTAATAGGTTAAGTTTAGGTGTCTAGATGGAATATTGGGACAAAGTTAGAAGAGATGTTTATGTACTTGGCCAATATAATTTAAATATTTCAATTTGTATAATAATTATGTGATTTTATTTTAAACATTTTAGTTTTTGTATTGATCGTTTTGAATTATTTTTAAGAACTCAAATGGTGAATTAATCCTGATGTATAAATTAACTCAAATATATGTTTTGAGCTCTTTATTGAAAAGACAAATATATCTAAATTTATTATTAAATTGCTGATCATTTGGTAGCTATCTTAATGATAAATATTTTATTGTTTCATGCCGGGATGGTTACACCAACTGAATGAATATACAATATGCTTCTTCCCACACTCTATTAGCAATTAATATCCTTCAATCGATGTGAATTTTGAGATGGCAAGTAGACAAACACATATTAACTTGGTGATTTTCTTACCGATCTTATTTACTTATTTAATTTTGTGATAAGGAGACATTGTGTTGATTTGTGCTAAAGTTTAACCACGGAAGCAACAAGATAAACTTGTGGTAGTGACTATGGCTCTTGCCTACTCCTTCCAGTGAGATTTGTCTATCTTTTCATTTCTGTAAATCCATAAAAGTTGATATTTTTGTAGTTTTGACTTTTCTTGAATTGATATATTGATCTTTGTTTGGATTGTATAAGGGTCACAAATCCTCCACCCCGTGTTGTATCGTCTCCAATAACTACACTGGTTTATTGTCACAGCAGTCAATGTGTACTCTGCCACTTTGATTATCAAGTAGCTATTTTTTATTACATTAATTAATTAGAATATCCATAAGAAATAAGCCTTCTAGAGTGTTTAACTTTTGCACTGCTTAATTTTGACAGTTGTAACTGAAAAGCTTGCAACTTTTTATTTAAAATCCAGTAAAAGTTGATATTTTTTTTAACAGTTTGATATGTTTTTTGTATACTACAACACAGTGTATCTATAGCTACGAAATCTAAGCTATGAATTTAAAAATCGTAGCTATTACCTAGTAATAGCCACAAAAATATGAACTCCGTATCTATCTACAATTTTGTAAAAATTCTTAGCCACAAGAATCAAATTGACAAAGCTAATTCCTCATTTTTTAGTATAATTGCTAACAATCGTGACAATAATTATCTAAATAGCTACGATTTTATTGCTACGAAAAACTTTTATAGCTAATCATAAGTTTTTGGCACGCGATAAAGTTACTATAGCAATAGTAACCTTTTAGCCACAATAAATTATTTGAAACAAAATATTGTAGCTAAATAAGTATTTTTGCTTCAAGTTATAAAACACTGTGGCAATAGTTAAAGGATATAGCCACAAATTTTTTGCTATAATAAAATATCGTAGCTAATATTAAATTTTTGCCACGGGTTGAAACTTACTGTGGTGATAGTAATCTTTTAGCCACAATAAATTATTTGAAGCAAAATGTTGTAGCTAAATAAATATATTTGCTTCAACTTTTAAAAATATTGTGGCAATAATTAAATGATATAGCCACAAAATTTTAGCTACAATAAAATTCCGTAGCCAATTATTATGTTTTGCCATGAGTTGGAACTTACTGTAGTAATAGTAACCTTTTAGCAACAACAAATTATTTGAAACAAAACATTGTAGATATATAAAAAAATTTGCGTCAAGTTATAAAAGATTATGGCAATAGTTAAATGATATAGCCACAAACTTTTGTTATAATAAAACTCCGTAGCTAATTATTAGTTTTTTTGCCACGACTTGAGATTCGTTGTAGTAATAATAACCTTTTAGCCACAAAAAATTATATAAAATAAAACATTATAGCTAAATAAATAATTTTGCTTCAAGTACCAAAAAGTCGTGGTAATGCCTGGCATAATAGCTATAATAATCAGTTTCAGATTCTGATTTGATGTCTTCAATAATATTATCAGCTAAGGTAACATCAGTTTTGATAATAATAATTAAAAAAAATAAGTCTTACCTAATTAATATGTGAATAAATAAATATATAGAACTTAAACAGCTATAATATTGTATCAATTACGTTGTATAACATATTGTATTTGTCTAATTTAGACAATAAAAAGTGATATAATGTACAGTCAAATATTCTCTTTATAATTTATTGATTATCATAAATAAATTATATACAAAATCCAAAAACTAAAAATTTAATATGATTTGTATACTGTACGGAGTCTTGTCTCTTTTCTGACTACATCTGATATTTTATAATACTTAAACAACTAAGAATTATAATTTAAAATTTCAATAATATGTATAATTGATATAGAAGTGCATAACAATACTCCTCCGGATCAAAAAAGAGTCCACTTAGCCATTTGTACACCCCATAAGAAAATGCTAACTCCTAGACAAAAATAAGTAATTTGACTAAACTACTCCTAATTAAATTGGCATTGGATTTAATCATATAACACTTAATAGGGGCAAATATGGAAAAACAAGGTTATTTTTTTCTTGATTTGCTAAGTGGACTCTTTTTTTAATCTAAAAAAAAAAAAAGGGTAAGTGGGCTTTTTTTTTTTTTTTTTTATCCCAGGGAGGTACTAACTAGTATATCATAATTCGTATTAAACGAAGAATTACTTGTAATTTTTAAATATAATTTAAATTAATATCTAATAATATTTATTACATTTTGAATATTTAACTATAATAGATTTAAATAGCTGTGTTCTTGGATTTATTTATTGATCACTTTATATCCAATTTAAATAAATAAAAGTTATCAATTTAATGGTTTAATGTTATTCTAATAACTTGATAGTTATCGGAATATAATTAAGCACTTAAAATTATAAAAAAAAAATATAATTGACATAGGAGCATATACAAACTAACAATATTATTT